>NC_133865.1:4397060-4653616 GCF_044706935.1 Curcuma longa | reverse complement strand
TCCACAAAATCATATTGGTCCATTAAGGCTCTAATATCCAACAAATATATCATTTGTTGTACAATGAAGTCAACATTCTGTTTCAAAATTATTATAATTGGAGACCATTGTTTAACATTGCCTTTTGATTTTGGAACATTCATCTCTTACTCGATTCATTAGTAAAGCAATGATGTTATTAAGAACTTTATTTATAGTTTACTTATATACAAAATAATAAGATCATAAATGAAAATTAATTTTAATAATAATAATTTATTAATATTGATATATATTTTTTTACAATTTGACTATCTTTGTAAAGAAGAAGTGTTTTGACATAATGATAAAGTTATTATCGTGTGATCTAATAGTCATAGAATTAGAGATGTTCATATTTTGACATTTATTTATTAGTTGACCAATTACATTTTTTTATTGAGTACATAAAATATATATAATTATGAATAATTGTATTGAATAGAGATATTATGAATATACTTTTGATATAATAGTCATTACGAGGAATTAGAGATGTTCATATTAATGTAAATGATTTAATCTAAGATAAATATAAGATGTTGATGTCTTCAATTTATTTAAAATAGTGGGTATTTAAGGTGTGACAACTTTCTTATATGAATCGCTCAGAACGTTTGCTGTCGCACAAACCATTTTTCTGATGTATAAATTGGATGGTCTATTTGATCTTTACGACTAATTAGTCTTTGTGGCTATATGATCTTTGTAGTTTGATTTGGACAAGTGAGAGATGTTGGTAGTAGGAGTAGTAGAAGATGTGGGTAGTTATCAAAACTATCCATTTACCTCACCACTTACTCCACTACTCTCCCTTTATTAAAGGGTACATGTAAGTTCTTGAAAGAGGGGCTCCTGAATTTTTTTTAGAAGCTGTGTGTCTTTTATAAATCTTTTTGGTCGGTCTGGTCCCACGGAAGGAGGAACATTCATTATGATAGATGGATTGAAGGAGGAACATTCATTTGTTTGATTCGTCATAATAGTTCTTCAGATGATAACCATAAAAAAATAAGATCAACAAAAAATTATTTCTCATTTTTATTTGATAATTTATGTATTCAAATCAACACTTCCATGGCCTTCGATTGAAAGGCGCCGGAGGAGATCGATACAGAAGAGGCGTTCCAATTGACCCTGCGCAAAGAAAGCCACTGCGGGCTATGGCGCGGCCACGTTTGGCGCCTTCCCTGTTTCAGTGACCGACGATTTAGATGGAACGAAATAGCTGAAATAAATAATGGAAAACAATAAAAAACGAATTACTTTGAGATAAATCAATCATATGATATGACGGCCCACCAACATAAAGCTGACTTCTACTGTAATGTAACATCAATTAGTAGTACTGCAATCCTCGTGTTAATTATGAATCATGACTATACTCACAAATTTCATGTCGCAAGGGATCCCACCAAGTCCTTTCTCGGCGCTTTCTTCTTTCATATCGATTTCTTCTACAGACATTTCCTCACAAACCTATTGATCGTCCTTTTGTTTTTAACACAGATGTCCGAAATTCTCCCATAATGTTAGAGTTAAATCCACAGCACAATTTGTACTGCACTGTAGAATTGATCTTCCTTTATTATTGTTATAGTAGACATGTCCTTCCCATCTCATCTAATTTCCTTTTCTATGGGCTCATTCGTGTCTCCGGATGATTGTTCATCTGGTTCATGATTAATGCAGAACAGAAGAACAATTTTAATTTTTTTATTATTTTATTAAGTTAAAATTTAAAGTTATTTTGGTTTGTGATATTAGAGTCGTTAATTTATTTAAATTATTATTATGTCACTCATCTCCACTTTCCCAATCATCTGTATATAAATCTAAATCCAGAGGAGTTCAAGGCAAAGAGCATAGCACGCTTGTCCGAAGCTAAGAAATGGAGATGGTTAATTTCGGAGACATTCCATTCTCAATTCCTCTTGTTCTAATTCTCATGTTAATGTCCACTCTTCTGCTAACGGCTGCTGAGAAGAGGCGTCGTGTCTCCAAGTTGAGGCTTCCACCAGGGCCAGCAAGGTGGCCGATCGTCGGTAATCTGATGCAGCTGGGCCTTCTTCCCCACAAGGACATGGCTCGCTTCTGCTCCTCCTACGGCCCACTTGTCTATCTCCGCCTCGGCGCCGTCGACGCCATTACCACCGACGACCCGGCCGTCATCCGCGAGATCCTCATCCGGCAGGACAACCTCTTCGCATCCCGCCCGAAGTTGGTGTCCGCCTTCCAGTTGAGCTATGGTGGTAGGAACATCGCTTTCGCTTCGATGGGCCCGCAATGGAAGCGACTGCGCCGGACCTGCGTTGAGCACCTCCTCACCGCCAGGCGCTTCGAGTCTTTCGCCAGGAATAGGGCACTGGAGGTGCTCCACCTCATGCGCGATGTCCGAGAGAAGGCGTGCAAAGGCGAAATAATTGAAGTGAGCCAGGTACTCGGCGCCTTCATGATGAACAACGTGACGAGGATGCTCCTGGGGAGGCGGTACTTAGGGGCTGGCCCAGACGAGGCGGCCGAGCTATTGGACCTCACACACCAGTTGTTCTGGCTTCTGGGGTTGGTCTATCCCGGCGACTACCTACCGTTATGGAGGTGGCTCGTCGACCCCTTCGTTGGAATTGAGAAGAAGATTAGGGAGGCTTCCCGGAGGATGGATGGGTTCCTGCAGAGGGTTATCGACGAACACCGGCAAGCCATTGAGGCAAAGAATCTAACAGATGGTGAGCATGGCGCGGACAGGGACTTCGTTGATGTCTTGCTTTCCTTGCCAGGGGTGGAAGAGAAGGAGCGGATGGATGTTAGGGAGATGAAAGCCATAATGTCAGATATATTCACGGCGGCGAGTGATACTTCTGCAGTGGCGAGCGAGTGGGCGATGGCGGAGGCGATCAAGAACCCAAAGGTGCTGGAGCGGGCACAGGAGGAGCTGGACAGAGTGGTCGGACGGGATCGTATGGTGCGAGAGTCCGACTTGGGAGATCTGAACTACCTTCGGTGCATCGTCCGGGAGACCTTCCGGATGCACCCTCCAGCGCCGCTTCTGGTTCACCACGAGTCCACGCAGGCCACCGAGCTCATGGGGTACGACATCCCGGCGAAGACGCGGGTGTTCATCAACGCGCACGCATTGGGGAGGAACAAGCGCGTGTGGGGGGACAACGCAGACGAGTTCTTGCCAGAAAGGCACCTCCTAGCAGACGAGGTGAGGGTCGAGATTCTCCGCAAGGGTGAGCTCGAGATCTTACCCTTCGGCGAGGGGAAGAGGAAGTGCCCCGGCGCGACGATGGGAACGACGATGGTTCTGTTGGCCCTCGCAAATCTCTTCCATGGCTTCGACTGGGAGGCGCCGGAGGAGATCGATATGAAAGAGGCGTTCGGCTTGACCCTACACAAAGAGAAGCCGCTGCGGGCCATGGCGCGCCCGCGTTTGGCGCCTTCTCTGTTCCAGTGACCGACGATTTGGATGGCACGTAAGTAGCTGAAATAAATAATGTAAAAAAATAATAAACGAATTACTTTGAGATAAATCAATCATATGATATATATATGATGCCCCACGTACGAATGTAAAGCGACTTCCACTGTAATGTAACATGAATTAGTAGTACTGCACATCCTCGTGTTAATTATGTGAATCATGATTATACTCACAAATTTCATGTCACATGGGATCTCACCAAATCCTTTCATGGCGCTTTCTTCTTCCATATCGATATCTTCTACAGCCATTTCCTCACAAACCTATCGAACGTCCTTTTGTTTTTAACACAGATGTCCTAAATTCTCCCATAATATTAGAGTTAAATCCAAAGCACAATTTGTACTACACCTGTAGAATTGATGTTATAGTAGACATGTCCTTCCCATCTCATCTAATTTCCCTTTCTATGGGCTCATTAATTCGTGTCTCCGGATGATTGTTCATCTGGTTCAAGAATAATTTTAATTTTTTTATTAAGTTAAAATTTTAAAGATATTTTCGTTTGTGATATTAGAGTCGAGAGTTATCAGTTGGTATCAGAGTCGAACTGATCTTTTATCAGTATGTCATCGACAAGATATCAACACATCGACAACGCTTTTGATTGTGATATAGAACAGTGATTTCGAAGAGGTAATTGACAGATGGTTTGACTTAGTTGTGAATCAACTAACAGAGAAAATGACAGCGATGTTGTTGGAAGTCAAAGTAGAAGAAATTCAGCCCAACGCAATAACAATCACTAGACAAACTCGAATGCGGAGGCAGGTGACAGTAAGGAGGAGGATGTTTATGACGAGGAGGTTCCCTGTAGGCTTCGCATAACAGTTATGAAAGAGGATTGTAGACATTGGGAGATAGATATGAGAATTGAATTTTGAGTTTCATGACAGCTTACAATATGAAGCGTTTCTGGAGCTAGTCTCTCTAGAAGAAATTCTAAATTTTAAAGAGATGACAAATGACAATCGTGTGCCTCTAATTGCAATCAGATTGCGTGAGAGAGCGATTACATGGTGGCAATAACTGAAATTGATCCGAAATAGATTGGGTAAGATAAAAATAATAAAAATGACTAAAATTAATCTTTTATTCTACATCATTCACTATATCAGATGAACCTACTGATCCTAATTTGCCTATTTGTTTGGATTCAAATAAGGAGGTCAACAATCCTTTATTAACTGTGTAAGAAGACATTGTGGAGAATGATGATTATGAAGAAAGTGTAGAAGAGTTCATAGGAAATCCAATGTGTGATGAGGAGGTCATAAATGAAGTAATGTTGGAAGGAGATGTCAAGGCAACATTGGTAGTTTGGCGTTCCTATTTGATGTCAAAATTAGCAGTGAACAATAATTAGCTACGGAGTAATCTATTTCAATCGACGTGTACAATCATTTTTGCTCCACAGGTTGATGCAGTTGGTACTTGCATGAGTGTTTGTCACAATGGGTCTTGGTGTCTGACCTCTTCCGTGCAAAAGGGTTCTGCATTAGGATTAACACCCCTGGTGATTTACCCCTTTCAAAATGTGTGCAACCATCCTGGAGGGACTGCTATGTTAGTGTGTGCACCTATGTGCCAAGACACTCTTATGTATTTATGGATAATTATTTCATAAAGACAAATATTTATTGTTAATCATTTACTTTTCTATATGTATGTGATTAATGATAAAGTCCCATAGATTAATGGTTATATTAATCTGTAAACTGTCCTTGATCGGATAAATATCTAGAGGGGGCATAGATATTTAGATCAACGTTGAGTATGACTAGGTCGAGATAGACTGAGGGATGGATATCCAAGTTACTTGGGGGTGCCTCAAGTTTAGAGGTACACTGGACACAACCCACTTGAGAGAAGATCACATATTAAGCATCATTAGTCATTTCTCTTATGAACAAGTGTAACTAATCTTTTGACTTGAGATTTTCATTTATTCTATGCATAGAGTTATAATCTTTGATGCCGTTAAAAGTAGTCTTTAATTGGATTATAATTTATACAGTTGTTGGGTGTATGACAAAGTGTAGAGAGAATAATATTGAGTTAATATAGGATTCATCGCTCTCTTGGATTAGAGAGTTAACATCCTGGCCGCTTGATAGAGATATTAGTGACTCGAAATTCATGGCTATGGGGGAATAATTTATCATTCAAGAGGAGTCTATTATGACTTGGAAATAATTAAGGAAAATAATTAATTGGTGATGATGCATAGTGCATTGAATTAATTGAGATGTAGTCTAGATGAAAAGATTGAATTACATAGTAATCGATTCATGGTGGTTTATAGTTTATGACTAATATTTTATCATATTGGGTGACTAAAAACTATTGCTAGATGGTTACCTTAGTCTGTGTATGGATTTACACTGCCTTCGTATATAAAACCTAGAGGGTCACTCATATAGCACATAGATATGAACAATATATGTAATTGATTATTTTAGTAGATATCTTTATTTATTATATCTATCTTTTAATGGATATTCAATCTTTATCGTCGAATATTCTATCTAAATATTTTATTATCATCTAGATTATATTTTTATTCAAATTTAAATTATTTGAAGCTATGAATATTTATTAAATTCTTAAGAAAATAAATTTTAAAAATTAAAGATAAAAATTAATAAATTAAACATATAGAAGAAATAATAAAATATTAAAAATAGTTTATCCAACGTCATCATCTTATAAAAATAGCATCAGTTTATATAAAGATTTTTTTTCATTCAACTATTATTATTTAACAAAAATATATTAAAATTAATATCATATCAAAAAATATAATTAATAAAAATGAATTAAACATTGATAATCTAGTATTAATTTAGTCATATTATACATCATCATTCATAAAATAAACTAGATCAGTTTCAACAACTAACTAATCATAAATTTCTTTCCTATAAAAATTTAAAATGATGAAGAGAAATATAAATAATTGACATAATAATTCACTTGACATTGTTAGTAAAATTTGGATTTTATTTGAGATTTGAAAAAAAAAAAGTAATATATATATATAGTCCCGATCAATACATCGTGGATGATTAAATCATCAGTTCACGAACTGCTGATATGCACGCTCCTCGAAAATAGTCACTCGAAGAGATAAAAATACCTAAAAAACACTCAAAAGAGAGTTAGAATAGCGTTGGGAGTAAGTCCCAGTAAACCACTTCGACGCTCAAGTTAGGGTTTTACATGAGAAAAAAGTTTAATGACTTAGAAAAATTAGGATTGATGTGTGTATACCTATGCTCATGGGTATGAGGCCTCTTTTATAGAGTTGTTAATATTTATTTAAGAAATATTTTTCTTATTCTCCGAGCGAAACGGTCTTAGGATTTCATAATCTTAAGAATGAATTGGCTTTATGACTTTATCCCGTATAACACATGGCGGTAACAGATTTTCGTCACATCACAAGCATCCTCAATTAGCCTAGTCGAAGGAGACGTAGTCCGACTAACTAGACTGTGCTGAGTTATCATCGGGATACCTTGATGAGGTGTCATCGCTCTGCCCCATATGGATGAAATGGCCATAACAGGATCGCGAGCTCGGGGCTCGGTGTAAGGGTATGTCGCGAGCTCAGGGTTCGGTGCTCCAAGTCTGTCATAAGACTAAGTCACAAGCTCAGGGCTCGGTGCTCCAGGCTTGTCATAAGACTAAGTCGCAAGCTCGGGGCTTGATGCTCCAAGCTTGTCGTAAGGCAAAGTCGTGAGCTCGGGACTCGGTGCTCCAAGCCTGTCGTAAGACAAAGTCGCAAGTTCGGGGCTCGGTGTTCCAAGTCTGTCGTAAGATAAAATCACGAACTTGGAGCTTGGTATTCCAAGTCTGTCGTAAGGTAAAGTCACAAGCTCGAGGCTTGAGATTCCAAGTCTGTCGGGAGCTCGGAGCTCTATTTTCCCGGCATGTTATAAGGCAAAGTCGTGAGCTCGGGGCTCGGTATTTTGGGCTTGTCATAAGGCAAAGTCATGAGCTCGGGGTTCGGTGTTCCGAGCCTGTCGTAATGCAAAGTTGCAAGCTCGGGGCTCGGTGTTTCGGGCATGTCGTAAGGCAAAGTCGCAAGCTCGGAGTTTGATGCTCTAGGCTTGTAGTAAGGCAAAGTCGTGAGCTCGGGGTTTTTTGTTCTATGTCTGTCGTAAGGCAAAGTCGCGAACTTGGCACTTGAGCTTCCAGACCTGTCGTAACGCAAAGTCGCAAGCTCGGGCCTCTGTGTTCAGGCCTGTCATAAGTGAAGTCACAAGCTCGAGGCCTGATGTTTCAGGTCTATTTAAGGCAAAGTCGCAAGCTCGGGGCCTCGATGTTCCAAGCCTATCGTAAGGCAAAGTCGCGAGCTCGAGGCTCAATGTTCCAGACCAATTTTGAGGCAAAGTCACGAGCACAGGGCTTGGTGTTCCAAGTCTATCATAAGACAAAGTCACGAGCTCGGGGCTCGCTGTTCCAGGCCTATCATAAGGCAAAGTCGCGACCTTGGGGCTCGGTGTTTCAAGCTTGTCGTAAGGCAAAGTCGTGAGCTCGGGGCTCAGTGTTCTAAGTCTATCGTAAGGCAAAATTGCGAGCTCGAAACTTGATGTTCCAGGCCTGTCGTAAGACAAAGTCGCGAGCTTGAGACTCGGTGTTCCAGGCCTATCATAAGGCAAAGTCACTAGATCGGACCTTGGTATTCCAAGCCTGTAATATCTTGGATCATCATGGAAAATATTTGATAATATTATATTTCTAACATTGATGAAATGGTTTAAATATGTCGAAGCCCTTCATTGGCAGTGTCGGTTCATCGTCAACTTCAGGCTTTAGATTCGCTAGTAATGAGAGAGACCACTGGTTTTTGCGTTCTGTCCGCGACAATTTTCGAGTCTAGGGAGGTCGGACCCTGAGAAAAGTAATTGCTGATGGATGTCACTGGTTCGAGACTAAGAGAGTTTTTGGAAGTACCTGAGAGTTTCTAGAAATATTTCAAGTGAACAAATATTAAATGAAGCAATATTATAAGCATTAGTAATCTGATGAATAAATTATAAGATAAAGAGTGTTAAAGAAAATATCCTGATGATCCAAAGAGAAGCTTATGCTGAATATTGAGGCTCTACTTCAATAATGGTAGGAACGACTCCTTGTCTGATGACATTTGCTAGATAGTATATGTCTTGAGCCAACACTGTCACAGTTGCAGTGATAGCCAAATCATTTTTTTTTCTTCTAAAAAATTACACTTCATTTAGATCTTGTAGGGAGTATTCTCCAACTTATTCGTTATATGTGTGGCATCATTTTGGAGCTATAGAAACTGTTAGATTTGAGAGGTGTCCTAAGGCAATCGCCTTACGGTTATACTATTTATTAGATAAATAGTAATTCACTATTTGAGTACACATTCCATATGTGTTTGATCGGATCTTAAACTTGAATACTGAATATCCGCAATACAATTCATAGCATGAGAGAATTTGTGATTGGATCACAACTCGTGAGCATCTTTACATGTGCAATTATGAGTGTATTGAAATTATCCCTAGTCAAGGAATTGATGAGCACGGACGTCATCGATTCTGTCGAGACTAGCACGTTTTGAACTCCTTGGTTAGCCAAGCAGCTGATCTCACTGCTGTCAACATTAGATGTTGAGAGTTAAACGTGGATGCTGATTAAAGGTAACTGGTTCATTGGAGTGACTTGTCTTGAGACTTCATATGGTTCTATATATATGTCAATGAAGATCTCAATGCAGCTTAAGTGCGAGTTTCCTTTGACTTGCGGTATTCAAGTCATCTTGGTCATGGAGGCTTATACTTTAACATCTTAAGTAAGCATCTCTGAGGAGGTGTGGATCCGAGATGATTGGGTATAAGTCGAAGTGTCCGAAGGTGTTTAAATAGCCCATAGAGGATTCACCGCTCCTTGACAAAGGAGACGTATACCTTGTGGCCGCTTGTCAGGATTGTTACTAAAAGTCTTTGGCCAAAGCATTACATGTCAAGAGTACGGTACTCTTGGATACGTGTACGAGTAACTTGAATCCACAGGACAAGAAAGCAGCTTGGGCTAGGTGTGACGTAGTCCGCCTAGTGGGGACTGACACATAGACCATGTCCTGAACCAAGCGGGTATAAGACGGTGAAAGGAACAAGGCACGATTCAGTGTAGCTGCTGAAAGGTTTAGAACTGTTCTGAAATCAATCATTGATTTTTCGGTCAATTGGGGTTCATCTGCAAAAAGGTGGATCTGCCACCTTACCGGCCCCACACGGTCGGCCCCACGACCATCTGTGAGGAGGTAAATTGAGAAAGTGCAGTTGATTACGACGCAGGAGGGTATTGCCTGGCTTCGCCACGTCAATTGGAGTTCATGATATACTACTAGGTGTCACTCATGATCGTTCCGTAATTAATGGTTAATTACGGACGGCCAACATAACCGAGAACCTATTGGGTGACACGCACAACAAGTTCTCCAAAGGATTTAAAACGAGTTTGAGAATTAGATTCTCAGAACGAGAGAAATAAAGTCTGGTTGGACTAGACAATGGACAAAATGATGGAACTCGTCTTACGAAGACGAAACGAACGAAACTGATTTCATTCAAATCAGAGTTCATTTGGTTAGTGAACCAAGTGATTTAGTTTTGAATCAAATTGGATCAATTTGGTTTGGTTTGAACCAAACTCGAATTAATCGGTATATGGGTTTCGGATATCGAGCTACGAGATGGGGTTTAGGATTGGATCCAAACTTAATATAAGATGTTATATATGATATAACATTAAAAAGAAATGAACGGTTGAGATCAAAATCAATTTAATCACAACCATTCAATTATCCATCTTTAGCTACAGTAACCCTAATTTATATGTGAACCGGTTACAAATTTTGGTTTGGTTTTTTTTCACGAGAAAAGGTTTTAGGGCCGGCTACTGTAGCTGGTCTGTCGCGCGACAAAAACAGGGGAGACCCTGTTCGTCTCTTAGCCGAAACCCGCAAGCCACAAAAAGCCCTTTCTTCTCCCTGCCACATGCCTGGTCCTTCTTCCTCGCTGCGAAGCGCCGACGCTTGCCAACCACTGGTGCTGCTTGGCCGCCGGAGAAGCGAGAGATTGGGACCCTAGCCGCGCACGAGGGATCTTCTTCCTTGGGAGCTGAGGTGCGCCGTTGTCACGCTTTGTTCGCGCGAGGTTAGCTTCTTCTCTGCCCCGCGACAAAAGCAGAGCACTGTTCTTCTTTTCATGGTGGCCACGGCGTCTCCTTCTTCCTTGCTGAGATTCACGAGGGAGGGGATCGCGGCATCCAGCTCACAGCGGTGGCTTCCGGTGCTCGCGAGCTGGCTTCTCTGCTCGCGCGAGGTGGCTTCCCTGCTCGCACGAGAGGAGCCTCTGTCGGAGAAACAAAGTGCTGGCGATGGCGACCGCCGTGCGTGGAGAAGGAAGGAAAACCCTAGGGTGGCTGGCTTCTCGTTGTAGCTGTTTTTCCTTCGCCGGATGTTGGAAACCTAGGACACTGCTCGTAGAAAAGAACTGTGGCAGATCTCTCTTCGCTCTCTGTTCTCTGCCACCAAAGCCCGAACTAACCTCTTCTGCCATTGGTTGGTCTCCGGAGGAAGTCATCGCCGGAGAGGAGCTTCTGCCGGAGTTGCTGCCGGAGAAGACCGTGAGAGAGTGGACGAGGTTTTGTTCGTGTGATATTGTTCATGTTTGGCTTTGTGGGAAAAGAGAGAAAGTTTGTTCTTGTTCGGTCATGTAACAAATCTCGTTCGCGGAAACTTACGAAGTTTCCGAAGAATATCCCATCTTCGTCGGAAAGGTTCCGATCAATTTGTCCTGAATCGGCGGTCAATGTTTGACCACCAAATACTACATCGGGAATACGATTCTCGATGTTAGTTAGAAAGCTCCGGAATGATCGTAACACACATTGTTGCGTAATTTTCGGAATAAGGCTTCTCTCGATTCGATCGTCATCAATCATCGGCTAGTACCGAAGACGATGACGCGACTCGTGGCTTCCGAAGCCGTCCAAACGGGAGCTTGGCGTGGATCACCAGTAGAGGCGGGACTCGGACGAGGATCGCTCGATTAATTCAACATGGCTCAACATCGTTATCGCGAGGTACACGTTTAGAATAATTTTATTCTGTAAATTTTAATTGTGCAAGTAGAATAAATTTTATTCAGAAAAATTTTAATTTCCTGCCATGCCTTGTATGCTATTATTTCCTACTATGCATGCGTGTGTATGATAATAATTAGTTTAATTATTTGTTATATTTTTGCTGCGCACGTTTACGAAACGTGTAGACACGTTTACTGAATATTGAGGCTGTACTTCAATAATGGTAGGAACGACTCCTTGTACGATGACATTTGCTAGAGAGTATATGTCTTGAGCCAACACTGTCGCAGTTGCAGTGATAGCCAAATCATTTTTTTTTCTTCCAAAAAATTACACTTCATTTAGATCTTGTAGGGAGTATTCTCCAACTTATTCGTTATATGTGTGGCATCATTTTGGAGCTATAGAAACCAATCGAAAAGCTCATGGGCTCCCTTTAGAAGCTCCTTATTCCCGTTGCAGGAGTGCACTATCCGGGACTGCTCGATGCTGAGTTTGCGTGTGATCCACACGACTTAGAAGTATATATACTGGGAAGGTGGGAGGTAGATCGACCTTGATGGCATCGACCTCTAGCCAAATCAGGACCGACGGACCTTGACTCCCTTGAGGTCCTTGATGCCGCCATACCTGACAACGCTATAGACCTTGGTCTCATAGTAGATTAGACACTCGAAGTCGACATAGCAAGGGCCGTCGAGATCGACAGAGAAGCTTCCGTTGGAACTCAGGGAGAAGGACTTGACCATTTCGGGGAGGAGGCCCGAGGGGAGGCTATATTGAGGGAGGAGATCAAAGATGGTGGTGCCGTTAGAAACCGAGGAGTGGTCTTTGATGGAAGCGAGGGAGAGAAGAAGAAGATAGGAGAGGAGGAGGAGAAAGAAGAAGTGAGAAGAAGATGTTATATATTTGATGTTCGGCGTGAGCCGAATGCGGGTAAAAGCACCGAGCCGACTATTAACGTTTGGACTGGCGTCCAGATGAGACTCGGATAAGGAATCGTCCTAAGGGAAGATTTGGTTCGAGGGAGGATTCGACTTGATGGAGGACTCGGCTCACGTGAAGATTCAGCTTGAAAGAGAGGATTCAGATTGAGGGAGGACTCGGCTCGTGAGAGGATTCGGCTCGGGATTGTGCCTTGGACACCGAGGAGTCGGCTCCGTATTCCATATTCAAAACGCATCCGGATGCAGAGAGACTCGGCTCCCGGATAAAGGGATCCTGAGTCAAGGACTGACTCAGGCCAGCCTTAGGGTCGATAGAAATGGACTGACACGAGAGTCGGGTCGGATGTCAAACCGCTCGATCAGCTCCGTCTGTCTATACCGACAACCACCCATAACAGTTGATTTATTCAAATGGACCATGCAACTTTTGGCGTCCATATAATTGTGACTTGCACTGAACCTATTTGTTGTCTTTTATATTTTGTTTTAATATGGGTTTTGAGGAGAAAGGGAGCTTTGATGGATAAAGTTACTATAGTGTGATCTGGTGGTCACAAATTTGAGTCGTATGCTTCCCTAGGACACTGAATTGGCGGATTTGGTGAAAACTTCATATATCAAGTTGCCCTTTTTATAAGTTCTAAGGAGTTCAATAATAGCAGAATAGTTGTCGATCAACGTAGTTAAACAGATGTGCCTTTTTTTATGACAAGTTATATTAAGATGTTTGGTAATATCAAGCCGACTGTATCTGTGCTTAGTTTTGAATAAAAATTATAATGAATTTTACACGGCATTGGTTGAGTAGAAAAATCAAATCAAAGGGGTGGATTTTCATGGATTGAGACAGCTTGATGGGTGCGTTATCCTTTTGTTTTGTGTTCATCTGTTTGAAATGAACAAGCATAGATATATAAGAGCAAGAGGGTTATGAAAGGATCAGTAAATCTTAAACCCAATCTAGTAAGCATAATAGATGTGCTAGATTGGGCAGTCAGGATGGCTCAGTTTATTAGCTTTCACTACAAGACTTTACGTACCAGTTTCTGTGGATGTAAGCATACATCTAATCCTCTCTCAGTTAAAACTGAAAATGTTTTTACGTAAGTCTGATAATCAGTTCATCCATGAAGTAGTAGATGCTGCATCTCCACTCTGTAGTTCTAATATGGTGTTTAAGCTTAAATCTGCAATATCCTCTCTTCTTCCGCTCGTGAGCACCTTGTCTATTTATGTAGACTGCATGGAAAGACCAAGCAACATCTTTTTAGCGATCTATCTCTATAGATCTTAATACTGTGGATTTAGGTCGCTTCTCTCATGTTTTTCACGGAGAACAATTGACTAACCATAATTTGACTGACTATAGAACAGATATATCGTTTCCTTTTATGAATATGTTATCAACATATAATTACAGGAATACGATTGCACTCCCACTAACTTCCTTATACACAAAGGGTTCGTCGGATTTTATGAGAAATCAAACTCTTTGATTGCCTCATCAAAACGAATATTCCACCGAGTTCCTAACTTGGCATTAATGAAATCTGTTTCCGACTTCATGGTTGTAAACCATTTATCCCTTTCTGAACTTTTCAGAACTTCTTCATGATCAGTAGTTTACTCATGCTCGATGAGTAACACGTAATCTGATTCACTTACGAGAGATCTATATTTCTCCGGAATATTACGTGATCTACTGGATCCATGAAGAGGTTGTGTCTCAATAGGTTCAGTCGATAGCTCATCACTATGAACAATCGGTTGTGGTTCGCGACTAGGTGTCTCATTTATGTCTATTTGAGTCTTTTGAACTTCACGAAGTTCTAACTCAGCTCCCACTGTTTCCTGCAAGAGAGGCTCTTCCAGGAATATGATATGACGTGAAACAAACGCTTTTGTTCCACGGGAGACTATAATTGGTAACCCCTTGTTTCCTTAGGGTATCCAATAGACATTTATCAGATTTAGCATCCAACTAATCTGACACAGTCCTCTTCACATAAGCGGACAACCTCATATCTTCAAGTAAGATAACCGAAGATTTTACTACTCCATATCTCGTATGAAATAAAAGAGACTACCTTGGTCGAAGCTCTGTTTAACAATTAAACAGTTATCTCAAGTGCGTTCCCTAAAATGTTCTTAGAAGAATCGCATGATTTATCTTTAACCTAATCATGTCTAATAAGGTTCGGTTCCATCTCTCAATACCCCGTTACGCTTGGGTGTATACGACGAAGTCTATTGAAACAATATTTCATTGACTCTAAGATAATCCTGAAACTCTTGACTCAAGTATTCACCACCTCGATCGGATCGAAGTGTTCTAATACTCTTGTCAAACTGTTTTCTACTTCAATTCTGAATTCTTTAAACTTTTCAAAATTCTCACTAGACCCATTTTTGACATCCTAATGTTGCCGCGTGTAAGTTGTTCACTTCCTCACTCACTTTATTGATCTTTGTGCCAAAATCATTAACACTTCAATTGTCATCCTCCTTGTGCCCATTCAACCTTGTCACATTGCACACCCATCTTGATAATCGATCATCGTTGCTCCTCTCTTCTTCTGTCGTCTTTGTGCTCGATCATCATTGCCGTTGTACATGATCACCTTCATCTGCTGATTGCCTCCCTTTTGAAAGTGGGGGACATTCTGACGGAGCCGTCGAGGTAAACAAGAGAGAAGCTCAGAGCACCCAATGCGCTTTCCTAGAGTGAACACTCATCGTTTCATTTTGACAAATTGGTCAAGCAATAAATTGTGAAAATACAAAATAAATTTTACAAAATAAAAAAAAAAACATTAAAGTGCTTATGAAAATTGCGTTTTAATTCGTGGGTATATGACCAGTTCGATCTGATACTATTAGTATTAATTGTTACTCTTATTCTTTAATGGCATTATCAGTTTTCTCCTTTCTTTTGATGTGAAGGAGCTTGATCAGCCCCTGGAATGCTTCATCGGCTTCCTCGCTCCTCATGAGCTCCCCCGCAACCTCCGCCGGTGAGACATCCACCTCCTGGATCAGCGCTTCGATCTCGGGGAAGAGCGAGTGGTCGTCGACCGAGTGGTAGTTCGAAGCTAGGATTCGGAAGCCGCAGGGTGTGCAATAGCCCATGTGGATGTGCATGTCCATCCGACCCGGCCGAAGCAACGCCGGGTCCAGTCGATCCTTGTAGTTGGTGGTGAAGACGATGATCCTTTCGTCGGCGGCGCTCGACCATAGCCCATCCACAAAGTTCAGCAGCCCAGAAAGAGTCACCTGTAACAACGATATGATCATTTAGATTTTGTTTCTACATGATAAAAAGAAGAAAAAGGTGTCTCTTTTATATGATTGTCGATTACCTTTTCTCGATCCTCCTCGGCTGCGGGTGTTGTCGTCGTTTTGTCTTCTCTGTTCTGCTGCATCTCCATGGAGCAGTCGATGTCCTCCACCACTAGTATTGACCTGTTCGTCGTCGACATCATCAGCGTTCGTAACTCCGAGTTGGAGGTCACCTCCGACAACCCCAAATCGTAGACATCGAAGTGCAAAAAGTTGGCCATCGCCGCAATCAGCGACGACTTGCCAGTCCCCGGCGGCCCGTACAGCAAGTATCCCCGCTTCCACGCCCTCCCTATCTTCCGGTAGTACTCCTTCCGCCTCGCGAACCGCTCCAGATCTTCCACCACCGCCCGCTTCATCTCCTCCTCCATCGCCAGCGTTGCGAAGCTCCCCGGGTGCCGCAGAGTCGCCTCTCTCCAATTCTGGTACTCGTTCGTGTACAGCTTACGCGTCCGCTCCTCTTTCCGCATCGCCTTCGACCGCTCCAGCACGTGAGGAAGGTACGATTTCAGGCACGCCTCCTTGTGCCGCTTGTGGCAGCTCACCTCGAACGACCGCTCCTGACGCAGCGGCGCCTCCGCCCTGTGGTACCCGAAGTTGCCTTGGCGGCGGCGGGAGGAGAGGGTGGCGTTCTGCTGAAGCAGAACCAGGCGCCACGTGTAGCGCACACCCTCGTGCACGTCGACCACTTCCTCGCCTCTCTCCATCGTGACCCGGAGCGCGTCGGAGTCTTCTTCCTCCGGCCAGCCGACGCGGAGGCGGCGAGTGGAGGAGGCGACTTGGCTGAGGCCGCCGACGTAGATCTCAGCAGCCTTGAACATCTTGTTCGACGCGAAGCCGTCGAACTCGTCGACAACGACGGTGATAACAGAGGAGAGTCGACCAAAGAGAGATGCGAATGAGGTGGACAGATAGTCCCGCAGGTCGTCGGGGATGAGGTCGTTGGCGATGGTGCGGACGAGGACGGCGGAGGCGGCGATGGAGACAGCGGTGGAGAAAAAGGTTTTGGTGGTGGCCATATTTACTCCGCCACCGCCGTCACCTGGAGAGGATTGGAAGGGGAACGTCTACTGGGGAACAGAAGCGAAGCGGAGGAGGTTACAAAGGCGGTGGCGCTGATTGTCTACTGGGGAAGAGAAGCGAAGCGGAGGAGGTTAGGTTATAAAGGCGGTGGCGCTGATTGCTTGTTCAACAAGGATCAAACGGCCATTGTTGACGGTTTGGAATACAAGTTTCCTCATTTTTATTAAAAAAATAATTGGTCTAAGTTTCTGTCGTTTCATAAATTTTTCAATCCATTCTTACAACAGTCCCATGTGGTTGACAGCTCAGCCTCGGTCAGCAATCTTATATCCTCAATTTCATGATTATCTATAAAAAAAATAAATTAAAAAAATTATAATTAATCATCATGAAAAAAATATTATTTTAATTTTATTAAAATTTGAATTTTTATTTTTTTTATAATTTTACTTAATCGTAATCAATTCACCTATGTCCGATTGGTCGCTTTGTTGAAAATGCTGGTGAGATTGGAATATATTGCGTGTGATGTGACTGTTTCAATGGCTAGAGTCCAAGTTGGAACTGAAATTTCGAGTCGATGTGGTCTCTAATTTGCTTCTTTAATACGTTCCTGATCTGCTTCTTTGATACTTTGGAAAACATGAGGGAATAGAGTATGATTGCCTTCGTTAGTCACATTAATATAATATGTAAGAAAGCTATAACTGTATTTTTTTTTATCATAATCAAATTAAATATTTTTTATGTAAAATATTTATTTATATATTTGATGTTCGGCGTGATAATTGTTCGGCGTGAGCCGAATGCGGGTAAAGACACCGAGCCAACTACTAACGTTCGGACTGGCGTCTAGATGAGACTCAGATAAGGAATCGTCCCGAGGGAGGATTCGGCTTGAGGGAGGATTCGGCTTAAGGGAGGACTTGGCTTGCGGGAGGATTCGGCTCGAGAGAGAGAATTCGGATTGAGGGAGGACTCGGCTCGCAGGAGGATTCGGCTCGAGGTTGTGCCTTGGACACCGAGGAGTCGGCTCCGTATTCCATATTCAAAACGCATCCGGATGCAGAGAGACTTGGCTCCAAGATAAAGTGATCCTGAGTCAAGGACTGACTTAGGCCAGCCTTAGGGTCGATAGAAATGGATTGACACGTCGAGTCGGATGTCAAGCTGCTTGATCAACTTCGTCGGTCCATACAGACAACCACCCATAACAGTTGATTTATTCAAATGGACCATGTAACTTTTGGCGTCCATGTAATTGTGACTTGCACTGAACCTATTTGTTGTCTTTTATATTTTGTTTTAATATGGATTTTGAGGAGAAAGGGAGCTTTGATAGATAAAGTTACCATAGTGTGACCTGGTGGTCACAAATTTGAGTTGTATGCTTCCCTAGGACACTGAATTGGCGGATTTGGTGAAAACTTCATATATCAAGTTGCCCTTTTTATAAGTGATGCGGGAAGTCAAGGCGGGTGACGTGGCTCTTCCGTAAGTCTTCCCAAGGTCAAAGCTGAGACCAAGGTGTTGCCCGTGGCCTTTGTCTCATCTCGGCCCACGGTGTTCACTTCGTCCTGGCCCCCCATTGCCACTCTCGTCTCGTCCCCCGACATCTCGGCAAACAACCCCTCTCGGCAAAGGAGGACTCTCGTCTCGTCCCCTGACATCTCGACAAACAGTCCCTCTCGGCAAAGGAGGACTCTCGTCTCGTCCTCCAACATCTCGGCAAACAGCCCCTCTCGGTAAAAGAAGACTCTCGTCTAGTCTCCCGACGTCTCGACAAACGACCTCTCTCGGCAAAGGAGGACTCTCGTTTGGGCCTTCGTTGGTTAACCCTACTTCAGCTGTTCTCTCTGAGTCAACCTCACTTCTGCATACGAACCCGGTCACTCTACTTCTGTTAGGCTAGGCTTTAGCCTCAATTATGACTCCCTGACACTAGCTTTAGGTATTGCTACTGTAAGAGGGATGTGTCAGCCGATAGCGTAAACATTGTTTCTCCTAACATTGGTCCTTGCTACACCACCGCATTAAAGGCGCATCAAGTCATTATACGTGGTCTCTCCCTCTAACCTCGTGGCTTGCATGCACTACCAAAAGGAAGATATGGGGAGTCAGACTCGAGCTTCTTCTACGCGTCTCCCCTACGCACACAGCTAAAAACAGAAGAGACAGAATGAAGGTCCTTTCTGTAATTGTGTATGGGCTCGATGCGTACAGCAGCCGACTTTACGTACGGAACCCTAAGGTTGGTTATAAAAGGAGTAACTCACCACCATGCAATAGGTTGTTGGTGCAATAGTTGCCCCAAGTGCATTGAGTTTCAATGTTTGGCTAAACCATGTTAAAGTTAGGCAATTCTTGTTGATCTAACATGTGTGATGCAAGTTTGCAGGAAAGTCCAAGTGTAATCTTGGCAAGGAAAGTCCAAGCGTGGTCTTGGCAAAGGAAAAGTCCAAGTGGGTAGTCTTGGCAAAAGAAAAGTCCAAGTGGGTAGTCTTGGCAAGGAAAAGTCCAAGTGGATAGTCTTGGCAAGCAAAAGTCCAAGTGGGTAGTCTTGGCAAGCAAAAGTCCAAGTGGGAAGTCTTGGCAAGGAAAAGTCCAAGTGGGAAGTCTTGGCAAGGAAAAGTCCAAGTGGGTAGTCTTGGCAAGGAAAAGTCCAAGTGGGAAGTCTTGGCAAGCAAAAGTCCAAGTGGATAGTCTTGGCAAGGAGAAGTCCAAGGGTGGTCTTGGCAAGGACTTGACATGACGAAGCTGATGGAAGCATCTCAAGCTAGTGCAAGGATGATGGAGCATCCAGGGAAGGCATGAGGCTGTGGGAGATGTTTGAAGGCCGAGGTCTAGGTCAAGAGAAGCTGAAATGTGATTTTTCAGCTTCACCAGTCGACTGGCCCTGCCAGCAGTCGACTGCTCATAAATCAGACGCACACAGAAAGATCAGTCGAGTCAGAGGAAGACAGGAGTCGACTGGACAGTCGACTGGTGTTATGGATAGTCGACTGTTGCCAGTCGACTGGTCTTGGACAGTCGACTGTGATTTGAACGTTGCAGAAAATTAGCAAGCATTTAATGGCATTTAATGCAAGATTTTGTTGCCGATTGAAGGCATCAGTCGACTGGCCCTGCCAGCAGTCGACTGATGTTGCAGAGATTATAAAAGAAGCCTGCACGAGAACAACTTATCTTCTTCGCTATTTTCTTATTACTTTGTGCTTCTTCTGAGAACTTGTCTGTTCTCCATTCTCTGCTTTTTTCCTCTCCTCTCAAACAGTATTTCGTATTATTCTTGAGGAGATCGAAAGAGTTGTAAAGGTTTCTCCGCCTTCGAGGTTTTCGAGAAGGAGAAGATTCATAGTGCATCGGGTGTGTGCGTGCGTGTGGATCCTTGGATTAGTCACCTCTGCGGAGGTGGATACCAAGTAAACAAACCGGGTTAGCGTTGATCTCTCTCTTTCTCTTTTATATTTTTGCTTCCACTAATCTCTGTGCAGAGAAAGATCAAGAAAAATCGAGAAACGCTATTCACCCCCCCCCCCCCCCCCCCTCTAGCTATTCAACCGATCCTAACATAGGCCTGTTTTCTAAAACTCTCTCACAACTTTTCTTATTTGTTCTTGATCTCTTGCTCTTCATCGAAATCCTAACTTGAGCGTCGGAGTGGCTTGTCGGGACCCTCGACGTCAGTCTAACCGCTTCTGTGAGTGCATTTCAGGAACCTCTTGGCATTAGCTCGTTTCAGAAGTCCCTCGTCTGGTCTGGTCATAGGATTGTCTGCGTCGGACGGTTCGTTGACTGATGGATTGACCATCCGTAGTATTTAGCCGGAACAATAAGTTCTAAGGAGTTTAGTAATAGCAAAATAGTTGTTGATCAACGTAGTTAAACATATGTGCCTTTTTTTATGACGAGTTATATTAAGATGTTTGGTAATATCAAGCCGACTGTATCTATGGTTAATTTTGAATAAAAATTATAATGAATTTTACACAGCATTGGTTGAGTAGAAAATCAAATAAAAGGGGTGAATTTTCATGGATTGAGACGGCTTGATGGGTCCATTATCCTTTTGTTTGTGTTCATGTGTTTTAAATGAACAAGCATAGATATAGACGAGCAAGAGGGTTATGAAAGGATCAGTAACTCGTAAACCCAATCTAGTAAGCATAATAGTCTAATAGATGTGCTAGATTGGGCAGTCAGGATGACTCAGTTTATTAGTTTTCACTGCAAGACTTTACGTACCAGTTTCTGTGGATTTAAGCATACATCTAATCCTCTCTCAGTTAAAACTGAAAATGTTTTTACGTAAGTCTGATAATCAGTTCATCCATGAAGTAGTAGATGCTGCATCTCCACTCTGTAGTTCTAATATGGTGTTGAAGCTTAAATCTGCAATATCCTCTCTTCTTCTTCTGTTCTGAAATTTATGCTCTTGATCTCTTGTCTGTAGTTTTAATATGATGTTTAATCTCAATCTGTATATCCTCTCTTCTCTTTTTTTTCTGAAATTTGCAAATTCTCCACCGTTCCCTTTTTGGTGTATGTGGAGTTCAAGGTACTTGGCATTATGATGTTGTTTGATTTTTTTTTTCTAGAAACCTTTCTGAAGCAGCATTAATCTTTTTGATGGAATTTACATAGCTCTCATTTTTTTTTGTCATTGTTTTCAAAATTGGTTGAGCCCATCGCAGATTGCTCCAGTTATTGGTTTTATCCTTAATCTGGAATTCAGCCGCCGGAAGAACCCTCGCTGAAGGGTGCTATTGTGTAGCAGATGCTCGGAAAGAGGGATCATAGCAGTGGGCAATGAGGAAGCTGAAAAGAGCTTGAAAATAAAAATGAGAAAAGCTTGCACCATAATCTCGATCTTGTGAACAAGTGATGATGATCTAAGAAGGATTCATAAAAAGTGATTTTTGAGAGGTGAAGAATGGTCATGCTTATTCATTATAGTTTTTAAAGTAAAATTTAATTTAAAAATGGTATATTTACTTTTATAAAAGGTGGAATTCACTATCCAGCGGTCCCACACGATCAATCCTATGACTATCTATAAGGAAGTAAATTGAGAAGCTGCAGTTGACTATGACGGAGGAGGACATTGTCTCGGCTTCGTCGAAAAAAATATATATATTTACACTCACATGCTTCGTCGTTCATTTCATTGTTTAATGAAAACCGAAGCGCAAGTAATGATTGTATGGAATTATAAATTTGTTCTATTCAAATCATTCCTTCACCTGCAAGCCTTTTCATTTTTCCACCATGTAACTACTAAAAATACTCTCCTCGTTGTTATTGCACTCATCCTCATCCCACTAGTGCTTTGATTAACTCGCTACTCCATGCCATCCAATACCTTCCGATCAAAGATCGTAGATGAATGAACCACATGAGATTAGGTGAAGATGGTGATGAAGGCTTTGACTAAGGAAATGATTTTTGGACTTGAAGGATTGAGAAAATTAGATTGAAATGGGGTTAAGGTGGGCCTTGACAGAGTCACTCCGACGTCCTGTTGTGGTCCCTCCACATGGGCCACACTTGGGCTTAGGGTAAAAGCCCACTTTAATTTGTTTTTAATGTGGAAGGCAGCAGCCGCCGCATGCAAGGTGTGCGTGAGAAACAAAGCAGCAGCAACGTGAGAGAAAGAGAAAGAAAGAGAGAGAGAAGATTTTGCAGATTTTTCCAGCGCAGTCTCGGAAAAACTCAGTTTGCCGGAGTTTGAACCGTTGGATCATCGTCAAATTTTGACAGCGTGTTCGTAACATCTTGGGCATCATTCTGAACGGTGGCGATCGGATTTTGACATCTGTAAGTCTGTCCGAATTTAGAAAAACGAACTGGAGAAATCTAGGATTTCCACAATTTTGTGAGGTTCTTCTTATTCCTAATTATTCTCTTATATTCATCATGGTTATGATAATGATGATTATGCTGCTGTATTGAACATTGGAGTTCCCATTATTATTGTTGATAGTGGAAGATTTAAGTGGCCAACTCGGTCCCGTGGTTTTTACCCAATTTGGGGTTTTCCACGCTAAAATTGGTGGCGTTCTAAATTTCTGTTTGATTTAGCTATTTGTTATTGTCAGATTTGATTGACTGGTTTGCATTGTCTATTTGATTACACAAAGTGGGAAAAAGAATTATTATTGTTCCGCTGCAAATTATCTGATAACAGGTTTATTGAGATCATTCTTTCCCAACAAGTGGTATCAGAGCCAGGTTGATTGGCTTGATATATTTTTTGTGTTAATCAAATGGAGGAATCAAGTAATAACAACAATACTATGATTAAGCTCACGGCTACCAATTACTCAATTTGGAAGTCGCGAATGGAGGATTTATTATGCTGTCTTGATTATGAAGACACACTTTTAGGTGATAAAGGCAAACCTCAAGATATGTCAGATGCTCAATGGGCTAAATTGAATAGAAAGGCTGTTGGTAAAATTCGACAGTGGGTTGATAATAGTGTGTATCAACATGTTGCTAATGAGACCGATGCAAGTGTATTGTGGAAAACTTTGCAGGAGCTATATGAGAAGAAGAATGCACAGAACAAGGCTTTTCTTTTCAGGAAATTGATGTATCTCAGGTACAGGGATGGCACCTCAGTTTCAGAGCACTTGAATGTTTTTCAAGGTATAGTAAATCAGTTGACTGGGATGGCGATACAGTTAGATGATGAGATACTTGCTCTATGCTTAATTGGTTCTCTACCTGACAGTTGGGAGACACTTGTTGTTTCACTTAGTAATTCTGCTCCAGATGGTAAGCTCACTGTGAAGATGGTGAAAGAAAGTATGTTGAATGAAGAAAATAGAAGAAAAGAGCGAGGATTAACTATGCATAATCAAGCTTTAGTTACAGAAAAGCGTGGAAGAAGCAAGAGCAAGACACCAAGAAATTATGATAGTCGTGACAAGTCACGAGGTAAATCTCATAGTAGATACACATTTAAGTGTTATTATTGTGATAAGCCAGGGCATAAGAAGTCTCAGTGCAGGATATGGAAAAGGGAACAAAGTGAGAAAGGTGAAGCGAAGAATGAAGATGTTAGTACAGCAATCGCTACAGATGGTGATGTGACTATTATTTGCGATATTAATAACATTAATCTCACATGTCAGGATTCTCATTGGGTAGTTGATTCTGGTGCATCATATCATGTCACTTCTCGTCGTGATGTGTTTTACAGCTATACAAATGGTGAATTCGGTAATGTGAAGATGGGGAACAATGCAGAATGCAAGATTATAGGCATTGGTGATGTCTACATGAATACAAATACTGGGTGCAAGTTGCATTTGAAGAATGTGAGACATGTTCCTGAAATTCGCTTGAATTTGATCTCCACTGGTATACTAGATGATATGGGGTACCATAGTTTCTTTGGTGAAGGTAAATGGAAGCTCACTAAAGGAACTTTAATAGTTGCCAAGGGAAACAAGTATAGTTCCTTATATGTGACAGAGGCTAAATCTTATGGGGGAGAAGTGAATGTAGCTGGTGATTTGTCTGCTCAGCTATGGCATTTGCGACTTGGACACATGAGTGAGAAAGGTATGCAAATGCTCTCTAAGAAACAAAATATTCCTGGCTTGAAGAACACAGATTTAAAGGTATGTACACATTGCATTACTGGTAAACAACATAGAGTTTCTTTTAAGACATTTTCTCCGTCTAGAAAGACAGATTTGTTGGATCTAGTACATACTGATATTTGTTCTATGGATACTTTGAGTCTTGGTGGTGCTCGTTATTATATTACCTTCATTGATGATCATTCTAGGAAGGTTTGGGCTTATGCTTTAAAGACTAAAGATGAGGCTCTTGAAAAATTTAAGTATTTTCATGCATCAGTTGAGAGAGAAACTGGTAAGAAGCTGAAATGCGTTCGTTCAGACAATGGTGGTGAATATCGTGGGCCATTTGAAGAATATTGCAGAATCCAAGGAATCAAGTTAAAGAAGACAGAACCAAAAACACCTCAGCATAATGGAGTTGCAGAGAGAATGAACCGCACAATTAATGATAGGATTCGTTGTATGCTATCTCATGCAAAATTGCCAAAGTCTTTTTGGGGAGAGGCAATGAGATTAGCAGTTGATGTGATTAATCTTTCTCCATCAGTTCCACTAAACCATGATGTACCATTGAGGGTTTGGTCAGGAAAAGATGTCTCATACAGTTATCTGAGAGTTTTTGGTTGCAGGGCATTTGTGCACATTCCTAGAGATGAGAGATCTAAACTTGACAGTAAGACGAGACAATGCATTTTCATCGGATATGGCCACGATGATTTTGGGTATAGATTTTGGGATCCAGTCAACAAAAAGGTTATTAGAAGCAGAGATGCTATTTTCTTTGAAGATCAGACCATAGCAGATTTTGAGAAGTCAGAAGAGTCAAAGTCTAGCTGTGAAGGAGTTGATACAGGTATGGTGCGTCCACCTATGGTTTCTATTGATAATAATAATCATGTACCTGTTGATGATCCGACTTTAGCTGATGGTGAGTCAGTTCAAGAGAACCCAAATGAAATGCCAGTTGATCATCAGATTATAAGAAGAAGCACAAGAGAGAGACAACCTTCTACAAGATACTCCACCAACGATTATGTGATGCTGACTGATGGGGGAGAACCAGAGACTTATGAGGAGGTTTTGTCTCACGAAAAGAAAAGTGAGTGGTTAGCTGCTATGCAAGATGAGATAGATTCCTTGCATGAGAATCACACCTATGACTTAATGGAGTTGCCTGAGGGCAAGAGAGCATTGAAGAATAAATGGGTGTTCAGATTGAAGACTGAAGAGAATATTTTGCAACCAAGGTACAAGGCAAGATTGGTTGTGAAGGGATTTGGTCAAATAAAGGGAATTGACTTTGATGAGATTTTCTCACCTGTTGTGAAGATGAGCTCTATCCGAGTTGTTTTGGGATTAGCAGCTAGTCTGGATTTGGAGATTGAGCAGCTTGATGTGAAGACTGCATTTCTCCATGGTGACTTGGAGGAGGAGATTTATATGGAGCAGCCTCAAGGCTTTAAAGTTAAAGGTAAGGAAAATCTTGTTTGCAGGTTGAGAAAGAGTTTATACGGGCTTAAACAAGCGCCAAGACAGTGGTACAAGAAATTTGATTCTTTCATGGAAGCAAATGGGTACAGTAAGACTACTTGTGATCATTGTGTATTTATGAAGAAATTTTCTGAAGGTGACTTTATAATTCTCCTGTTATATGTTGATGACATGTTAATTATTGGTTACAATCGGCTCGACAACCATCTATAAAGAAATAAATTGAGAAGTTACAATGAACCACGACGAAAAAGAATATTATTTCAACTTCATCAAAATTCAAACTCTTATCTACTTTTATAATTTTATTCCGTCATAATCAATTCAATTATATCCCTAAATCCTATAATCACCATTATAATAACCAAGAGAGAGAAGCTCAGAGCAGCAATGTGCATAGTGTGCATTGAGTGAACACTCATCATTTCATTTTGACAAACTGGTTAAGCAATAAATTGTACGTCCTTTGTAAAATACCAAATAAAATTTAAAAAAAAAACATGTGTTTATGAAAATTGTGTTTTAATTTGTGGGTATATGACCAGTTTGGATCTAATAGTATTAATTGTTAATCTGATTCTTTAATGGCATTATCAGTTTTCTCCTTTCTTTTGATGTGAAGGAGCTTGATGAGCCCTTGGAATGCTTCATCTGCTTCTTCGCTCCTCATGAGCTCCCCCGCAACCTCCGCCGGTGAGACATCCACCTCCTGGATCAGCGCTTCGATCTCGGGGAAGAGCGAGTGGTCGTCGACCGAGTGGTAGTTCGAAGCTAGGATTCGGAAGCCGCAGGGTGTGCAATAGCCCATGTGGATGTGCATGTCCATCCGACCCGGCCGAAGCAACGCCGGGTCCAGTCGATCCTTGTAGTTGGTGGTGAAGACGATGATCCTTTCGTCGGCGGCGCTCGACCATAGCCCATCCACAAAGTTCAGCAGCCCAGAAAGAGTCACCTGTAACAACGATCATTTAGATTTTGTTTAATTTCTACATGATAAAAAGAAGAAAAAGGTGTCTCTTTTATATGATTCTCGATTACCTTTTCTCGATCCTCCTCGGCTGCGGGTGTTGTCGTCGTTTTGTCTTCTCTGTTCTGCTGCATCTCCATGGAGCAGTCGATGTCCTCCACAACTAGTATTGACCTGTTCGTCGTCGACATCATCAGCGTTCGTAACTCCGAGTTGGAGTCCACCTCCGACAACCCCAAATCATAGACATCGAAGTGTAAAAAGTTGGCCATCGCCGCAATCAGCGACGACTTGCCAGTCCCAGGCGGCCCGTACAGCAAGTATCCCCGCTTCCACGCCCTCCCTATCTTCCGGTAGTACTCCTTCCGCCTCGCGAACCGCTCCAGATCTTCCACCACCGCCCGCTTCATCTCCTCCTCCATCGCCAGCGTTGCGAAGCTCCCCGGGTGCCGCAGAGTCGCCTCTCTCCAATCCAGGTACTCGTTCGTGTACAGCTTACGCGTCCGCTCCTCCTCCCGCATCGCCTTCGACCGCTCCAGCACGTGAGGAAGGTACGATTTCAGGCACGCCTCCTTGTGCCGCTTGTGGCAGCTCACCTCGAACGACCGCTCCTGACGCAGCGGCACCTCCTCCCCGTCGTACCGGTAGTTGCCTTGGCGGCGGCGGGAGGAGAGGGCGGCGTTCTGCTGAAGCAGAACCAGGCGCCACGTGTAGCGCACACCCTCGTGCACGTCGACCACTTCCTCGCCGCTCTCCATCGTGACCCGGAGCGCGTCGGAGTCTTCTTCCTCCGGCCAGCCGACGCGGAGGCGGCGAGTGGAGGAGGCGACTTGGCTGAGGCCGCCGACGTAGATCTCAGCAGCCTTGAACATCTTGTTCGACACGAAGCCGTCGAACTCGTCGACGACGACGGTGATAACAGAGGAGAGTCGACCAAAGAGAGCTGCGAATGAGGTGGACAGATAGTCCCGCAGGTCATCGGGGATGAGGTCGTTGGCGATGGTGCGGACGAGGACGGCGGAGGCGGCGATAGAGACAGCGGTGGAGAAAAAGGTTTTGGTGGTGGCCATATTAACTCCGCCACCGCCACCGCCACCGCCACCGCCACCGCCTCCGCCTCTTGGAGAGGATTGGAAGGGAATCGAAGCAGAGGAGGTTATAAAGGCGGTGGTGCTAATTGCTTGTTCGACAAGGATCAAGCGGCTATTGTCGACGGTTTGGAATACAAGTTTCCTAATTTTTATTTAAAAAAAAATAATACTCTGCTCTCTCACACAATAAATTTCATGATTATCTATAAAAAAAATAAATTAAAAAATTATAATTAATCTTATATGTTCCCGTCAATAGTAGCTTCTGGATGCGCGACCTTTTCTCAGCACCACTCCGGAATGAAGGTGGGTGGAGACACTAAGGATCACCGGGGACTTGCGAATACAGACACCGTGAGAAGGAAGGCCGGGATGACCGGCGCGACCACTCCGATGCCTAAGTCAGCTTCTGGAGGTGAAAAGGAAGTTAAAGGAAAGTGACTAGAGAATAGAGAATGCATACCTCCCCCGCTGAGGGGGGTTCTCCTTATATATCGGAGACGAACACCGTACCACGGAGAAAGTGAGGTGAGGGTTACTCCTGGGGTGAGGGCCGTACGAGTAGGGGAGTGGCGCGCGAACTGCGGAGGACAGGTGATCGTACTTTCCGTGACGGAGACGTACTTCGGACGACGGATTGACATACCTGGCAGGGGAATGTCAAACTACAGTACAAACGGATGAGTGGTCGATGGGATAGGGAAGCATGAGGTGGGGGGATTGGCTCGGGTGACTCGAAGACGTTGACTGGCGGCCTGGCGAGGAGTCGGCTCGGAGATGTTACTCGGCAAACTGATGAGTAGTCGACTCGGTAGTGTTATCTATCGGGCTGGTGAGGAGTCGGCTCATCGATGTCCTCCGAATCCTTTAATGACGAACTGGCCTTTCGGACCCGGGTCGAGCCCCTTCAGGGAGCTACCCAGGGATTCGAATTCGGGTTGCAGGGCCCCGGTCGTACGCTTGAAGACTGTTGACTCGGTTCGGGTGCCCCTCGCGATCCAATCCGCCTCCGTATCCTTACGACCGTAACATTATATTTTACTGAAATTTAAACTTTTGTCTTCTACTCTAAATCTGCTCGATCTATATTTGGGGGCGTATTTTCCCCGTCTATATTTGGGGGCTTCTTTTCCTCAATTCAATTGGTCATTTTGTTGAAAATGTTTGTTAGATTGGAATATATCGCATGTGATGTGACTGTTTCAAGTAGCCGGCGTGGGGCGGGTAGAGATCCGTAGAATTAGAACTGAAATTTGGAGTCCACGCGGTCTCTAATGTGCTTCTTGAATATGATTAGGAGTGAATAAAACTTTAATTAAATACTGATTGAATTAAAAAATTTAATTTGATTATTTTAAATTTTTAATTATTTTTTAAAATTAATTAATTCAGTTAATTCATTCGATTTCGATTTTAAAATTTCTTATTCGATTAAATCGAATAAACTGAATTATTCAAATTTAAAAAAAATAATTTATAAATTTTAAGTAAATAAATTTATAAATCCTTAATTAATTAGTAAAATTTTTATAATATTTAAAAAATTCAGTTAATTCGGTTAAAAATCGAATTAACCGATAAAATATCGGTTTGATTTGTTCGATTTTTATTGGAAAATTTGATCGATTCGAAAATAATCAATTTATTCGATTTACGATTTATTCAATTCGATTTAATTCGATTTTAACCGAATACTCATCCCATTCCTGATCTGCTTCTTTGATACTTTGGAAAACATGAGGGAATAATAGAGTATGATTGCCTTCGTTAGTCTCATTAATATAATATGAAAGAAAGCTATAACTCTATTTTTTTTCATAATCAAATTAAATTTATTTATATATTTGATGTTTAGTTAGATAATTTTATATTTTAATTATTTTTAAATTAATATAATTTTTAATTTGACTTATCTATTTAAGAGTTTGAGTAAAATTATGTGAGGAATTGAGTTCATGAAATTGACTGGGATTTGTCTTTTTTTTTTTTTTAGTAAAATTATGAATAAAGAGGCTTGGAGATAAGAGAGTGATGAACATAATGCCATATTCTCATTTGGCTGTTTCAAGTGGCTAGCGTCGGGGGCGGGTAGAGAGCCGTCCAAGTTAGAACTGAAATTTCGAGTCCACGGCGGTCTCTAATTTGCTTCTTTAATACGCTCCTAATCTGCTTCTTTGACACTTTGGAAAATATGAGGGAATAGAGTATGATTGCCTTCGTTAGTCACATTAATATAATATGTAAGAAAGTTATAACTGTATTTTTTTTATCATAATCAAATTAAATATTTTTTATGTAAAATATTTATTTATATATTTGATGTTCAGTGTGATAACTGTTTGGCGTGAGCCAAATGCGGGTAAAAGCACCAAGCCGACTACTAACGTTTGGATTGGCGTCCAGATGAGACTCGAATAAGGAATCGTCCCGAGGGAGGATTCGGCTTGAGGGAGGACTCGGCTCGCGGGAGGATTCGGCTCAAGAGAGAGGATTCGGATTGAGAGAGCACTCGACTCGCAGGAGGATTCGGCTCTGGATTGTGCCTTGGACACCAAGGAGTCGGCTTCGTATTTCATATTCAAAACGCATCCGGATATAGAGAGACTCGGCTCCCGGATAAAGGGATCCTGAGTCAAGGACTGACTTAGGCCAGCCTTAGGGTCGATAGAAACGGACTGACACGAGAGTCGGGTCGGATGTCAAGCCGCTCGATCAGCTCTGTCTATCTATACCGACAACCACCCATAACAGTTGATTTATTCAAATGGACCATGCAACTTTTGGCGTCCATGTAATTGTGACTTGCACTGAACCTATTTATTGTCTTTTATATTTTGTTTTAATATGGGTTTTGAGGAGAAAGGGAGCTTTGATGGATAAAGTTACTATAGTGTGATCTGGTGGTCACAAATTTGAGTCCTATGCTTCCCTAGGACACTGAATTAGCGGATTTGGTGAAAATTTCATATATCAAGTTGCCCTTTTTATAAGTTCTAAGGAGTTCAATAATAGCAGAATAGTTGTCGATCAACGTAGTTAAACATATGTGCCTTTTTTTATGATAAGTTATATTAAGATGTTCGGTAATATCAAGCCGACTGTATCTGTGCTTAGTTTTGAATAAAAATTATAATGAATTTTACACGGCATTGGTTGAGTAGAAAAATCAAATCAAAGAGGTGGATTTTCATGGATTGAGACAGCTTGATGGTTGCGTTATCCTTTTGTTTTGTGTTCATCTGTTTGAAATGAACAAGCATAGATATATAAGAGCAAGAGGGTTATGAAAGGATCAGTAAATCTTAAACCCAATCTAGTAAGCATAATAGATGTGCTAGATTGGGCAGTCAGGATGACTCAGTTTATTAGCTTTCGCTACAAGACTTTACCTACCAGTTTCTGTGGATGTAAGCATACATCTAATCCTCTCTCAGTTAAAACTGAAAATGTTTTTACGTAAGTCTGATAATCAGTTCATCCATGAAGTAGTAGATGATGCATCTCCACTCTGTAGTTCTAATATGGTGTTTAAGCTTAAATCTGCAATATCCTCTCTTCTTCTTCTGTTCTGAAATTTATGCTCTTGATCTCTAGTCTGTAGTTTTAATTTGATATTTAGTCTCAATCTGTAATATCCTCTCTTCTTTTTTTTCCTAAAATTTGCAAATTCTCCACCGTTCCCTTTTGGGTATACGTAGAGTTCAAGGTACTTGACATTCTGATGTTGTTTGATCATTTTTTTTCTAGAAACCTTTCTGAAGCAGCATTAGTGTTTTTGATGAAATTTACATAGCTCTCGATTTTTTTCATTGTTTTCAAAATTAGTTGAGCCCATCCCAGATTGCTCCAGTTATTGGTTTTATCCTTAATCTGGAATTCAGCCACCGGAAGAACCCTCGCTGAAGGGTGCTAGTGTGTCCCCAACGGCTCCACACAGTCGGCTCCACGATTATGTGTGAAGAGGTAAATTAAGAAGTTGTTGTTGACTACGATGAAAGAGGGCATTGTCTCAGCTTCGCTGAGAAAAAAAATATTTACACTCGGTGAGAAATGGTTGTACTTCGTCGTTCATTTCATTGTTTAATGAAAACCGAAGCGCAAGCACGAGTAATGATCGTATGGAATCATAAATTTGTTCTATTCAAATCATTCCTTCACCAGCAAGCCTTTTCATTTTTCCACCATGTAACTACTAAAAATACTCTCCTCATTATTATTGCACTCATCCTCATCCCACTAGTGCTTTGATGAACTCACTACTACATGCCATCCAATACCTTCCGATCAAAGATCGTAGATGAACGAACCACATGAGATTAGGTGAAGATGGTTGTGATGATTCGGCTTTGGCTAAGGAAAGGATTTTTGGACCTGAAGGATTGAGAAAATTAGATTAGAATGGGGTTAAGGCGGATCTCGACAGAGTCACTCTGACATCCAAGTTAGTAAGAGATTCTTTTATATTAGTATTGATCTTCACATTTCCTTTGCCCACACCGTTACCAACCACATTTCGATCGTGGGGGAGGCAGTTACGTTGCCCCATGTTCTTTGCTTTTATCGTGATGCAAGTAGAATAGTGCTACGTCCTCTTACATTTTTCATATTTGGTGCAAGAAATAACCAAGTAAATGGTCCCAGGATGTAGTTGTGTGTGAAGGAGTTAACAGGCTCAGTGTGAGGGGTGTCGATGCGGCCGAAATGAGGGTTGTTAGCCGAACTGGGAGATGTTGGACGTAGCTGCAGACGAGTTGAGGGTGGTCGATTGAGGTGAGGATTGTCGATCAAGCTGAGAGATATCGAGCGCAACTGATATGAGAATTGTCAGCTGAGCTAAGAGATGTCGGATCTGATCAAATTGAGGGTTATCAAGTGTGACTGAGTCACTCTAAGTTCCTTGGGTATTGAGAACAAACCCGACTAATTTGATTCTCTAGATTAGATTTGGCTTTGACTGAAACAGATTGACTTTGACTAGTCCGATTTTTGAATTCCTAATGTTCCTCACGCACTTTATTGGTCTTTGTGCCAAACATCATCAACACTTCAATTGCCATCCTCCTTGTGCCCATTCAACCTTGTCACATTGCATACCAACATCTTGATAATCGATCATCGTTGCTCCCCTGATCATTGTTGTCTTTGTGCTCGATCATCATTACCATTGTACATGATCATCTTCATTTGTTGAGCTCATATTTGCCAACATGATTAAAGCATATGGTTCCTACAAGACGATACAGGTGTCGATTTCTAACATATGCAAAAACTCCACTAATTGTATAAGGTGAAATCTGCCATCCAACGATCCTACACAATTGGCTTGACAACCATCTATAAAAAAGTAAATTGAGAAGTTGCAATTGACCACGATAAAAAAGAACATTATCTTGACTTCATCAAGATTCAAATCTTATCTACTTTTACAATTTTATTCTGTCATAATCAATTCAACTATCTCTAAAATGGTGTGCTTAGTGTGCATGCCTTTGTAAAATACAAAATAAATTTTTTAAAAAACATGTGTTTATGGAAATTGTGTTTTAATTTATGGGTGTATGACCAGTTTCGATCTGATACTATTAATTGTTACTCATCAATGAAAGCTATTCCATAAAAAAACATGTCCACACGCGGACACAAGCATCGTCCCCTGCACTAGCCAAACTGTTCTCATCGATGAAAGCTATTCCATAAACCCCTCCTTGGTGAGCTCCTTTGATAGTGATCCGACTTGATGCAGGCTTGCCTAATTCGTAAATTATAACACAAGTGTCCAGTGAGCTAGTGGCAATCAAATGGCTATCAAGAGACCAGGCTAGACAATTTATTCGTGCAGTATGACTGTATGGTACAGCATGTTGTTCAGCTTCACCTGTATACGACAAATGTTATGGTAACAGGTTTTCGCAGCATATGCACGACAATGAGAAATCACGAGTGGGAGAAATTGACGAACAGAGTAGAGTCAACAACACAGCAAAATCAATTCACCTTACAAAAAAACTGTGTATGTCAAAACTTCAAAAGAAAAATGCACAATATCTGATGTCATAATTGTGCCTCAGAGAGTTGGAACTTCTAGTTTGTTGTACAAATTAGCTCATGATAAAGAACAAGATTAATATGGCCTACCTCCTACTAAGAAGAATCAATAAATTAAACAAAGAGACAAGTATCTTAGTGATTTTCTGCTTTGGAAGCCATCAAATTGTTTAAACTATTGAAATGGATAGTAAACCCAAATTGTTTCAAAGAAAATGTATTATTTTATTCAGTAGAACATGTAGCTTTCAAACCCATACTAGAAATGTGAGCCATGTGGGGAAAGGAACATAATGGTTGGAAGATGTAGCTGCCTTTCATTATATCCGTTACTGTTGGTCTGCCAGTTTGAGTGTGTTTCTTTCCTGAGATTTTATCAACTTCAACGAATCCGGCCAAGTTGCAGGAATCCACATGAAAAGCATATGCAACATTTGCATGAGAGCCAATAGTGCATGTGACCAAACATGAACTTAAATATGAAAACAGAGTGGTTTCTCCAGATTTGTCTACCAAACCAGTATATATCATGTTTTTGAAAATATATCATTTTCTGTCCAGCATAAGTAAAATTAAACCACAGCAGTCTAAAATCCATATCAACCTATCATGAAAATACAGCAGTTGCAAGTATTTAATTAAATTGTAAAGAAGAAATCAATCTTATGTATTATATAAGCTAAATAGACAAACAAATAAATCTTTAAGCAATGAAGCAGTGAAGTAATGGTTGTGAAGTAAACTGGCTGATTCTTTGAAGTAGCAAACAAATAGCAATGAAGTAGCAATGAAATAAACTGAAATAATGGTTGTTCATCAAATAAATAGCAAACAAATAGCTGATTATCGCAATAAATAGCAAACAAATAGTAAACTGAAATAATGGTTGTTCATCAAATAGCAAACCAATAGCAATGAAGTAAACTTAAATAATGGAGCAGTGATTATCGCAATGAAGTAACTAGCTGATTCTTTGAAGTAATGGAGCCGTAATTATCAAATACCAACTGAAATGAAGCACCAACAGCAACTTTTGATGCGGGGATGAACGGAAAGAAGCACCAACCGACGCGCAGCTCACCGGAGGATCAGGACAGAAGCTTTGATGCGGGGATGAACGGAAAGAAGCACCAATAGAAGAGGGCTCGCCGGAGGATCAGGAGGTAGGCAGTAGGCTAGGCTAGGGTTAGGGTTAGGGCTTGTAGGGATGAACGGAAAGACAGAAGAGGCTCGCCGGAGGATCAGGAGAGGCTTCGCTCGCGATCAGAGCTGGGAGAGCAAGTTTTTTTTTGCTCGCGATCGGAGATGGGAGAAGAGGCGTTCGCTCGCGGGAGAGGAGGCTCACGATCAGACGGGAGAGGGGGCTCGCTCGCGGGAGAGGAGGCTCGGGATCAGACGGGAGAGGAGGCTCGCTGGCGGAAAGCTTGCGGAAGGAGGTTTTCGCCGGAGGATCAGGAGAGGGGAGAAGAGGCGTTCGGTCGCGGGAGAGGAGGCTCTCGATCAGACGGGAGAGGGGGCTCGCTTGCGGAAGAGGAGGCTCGCTCGCGGAGAGGAGGCTCGCTGGCGGAAAGCTTGCGGAGAGGAGGTTTTCGCACGGGAGAGGAGACTCGCGATCGGGGACGGCTGCTCGCGGAGGGTTGAGGGTGTAGGTGTAACGCCCGAAAAATCTCAAAAATAGTTTTAGAAATATTCTATGATTTTTCTGGAATTTTAGAATATTTTTCTGAAAATTTTTAGATTAGCGGAAGTAGCAAAATTAAATAGGAAGAAAAAATATCCAAGGCGAGATTCGAACGCACAACCTATAGGAATCTACAATTCTTTAGATATTTCCAATAACCAAAAACCCAACAATTCCGTTCCAAAAAAGAAGGAACCGAAATTTAATTATAGGCGAGTTAGTTTAAAATAAATAGGAAGGAAAATGTCCAAGGCGGGATTTGAACCCGCAACCTTTAAGAATTTGCAACTCTTAAAATATTTCCAATGACCAAGAGACCCAGCAAGACTGTTCTAAAAAGGAAGGAACCGAAATTTAATTATAGGCCAGTTAGGTCTACGAATCACTTAATATAAATAGGAGGCTTAAGAGAGGGTTTTGATTATCTTCGAAAACCCTTCCCTCCCCTCTCGCCCAGAACGCCGTCGCCCTCTTTTCTCCTCTCTCGGCGCCCCAAACTCGAAGAACGAGGAGTCCGTTGCCCAAGATCACAAGGAAAGTTTTCGGAGAACTTCTTCTACAAGGACGCTCCTCTCCGCGGTAAGAACGCGTAGATATAGGAAGATCACCGAGAAGATCTTCTTCTCTAACGGAAGAATTGTAAGGAAATTAGCGCAAAAGGTAAGTACATCTCTCACCTGCAGTATGGAAGTAAAGCATGATAAATGATTGATGAAAGGACAAAGATATAGTAAGTAAAAGTATAAGAACTTTATGATATGTAAAGAAATGTATTTTACTTTTAAGAGGCGAGTATCGGGCCAAAGGTTCGCCCACAATGAATTCCGGGCCAAAGGCATTAATATAATAGGTAAGAAAACTATAACTGTATTCTTTTTCATAATCAAATTAAATATTTTTATTTAAAATATTTATTTATATATTTGATGTTTAGTTAGATAATTTTATATTTTAATTGTTTTTAAATTAATGACTTAATCTATTTAAGAGAACGTCTGAGTAAAATTGTGAATAAAGAGGCTTGGAGATAAGAGAGCGACGAACATAATGCCATATTCTCATTTGGCAATGCAATTTGATGAAGGTTAGTATTATATTAGCAGCAGATTTATATTATTGTAATTTGTTTTTGTAAAAAAAAAAATGGTATTGTCGGTGTGATATTTGATCAATATTTATTGATGAAAATGAGAATCGTGAAGAAGGAACGTTTGTTAAAAAAACAAAAAAAAATAAATAATCGGTGCAATCGAATTTAATTGATAAAAATTAATGTGAATGTGAATGTTTGAATAAAAAGTTAAATAAGTTAAGATTCATCATATATTTTTGACAGTTAGAAATTTAAATGGATCATGATTGATTGAATATTTAATAGTCGAAAATTTAATAGAGAGTTGTCAAGTGGAAAAGTCTAAGTGGAGTCATGTTTGATTGAAAATTTAATGGTTGAAAGTCCAATAAGAAATTGATAAAAGCGAAGTCTAATTAGATCATAGAGAACTGAACACTTGATAAATGTGAAATCTAAGTGGATCAACGTTAACTCGACACTTAATAAAGATAGAAGTCCTTACAAGTCATGAAGGATTGAATGTTTGATGTAATAAAGAACATTCAAACATGTCAAGGAGAATAAGATATTTGGCAATGGTGAAGTTCAAACAGGTCAAGAGGACCGACCGAATGTTTGACAATGACGAAGTCTTTGTAGGTCAAAATTGATCAGATGTTTGACATGAGATGAGAAATTCAAACAAGTCAATGAAGACCAAATGTTTGACAATAACGAAGTTCTGACAGGTCAAGATTGACCGAATGTTAGGCAGATAAAGTTTCAATATGTTGAAGTCAATTAGATACTAGATAAAGATGAGATTTTAGTCAGTCAAGGTTGACTTGTACTAATTATACAAGGAAATTTCAGAAACATTAGAGCCCCTTGCATAAGGAATTTTGGTGTGAACGATGTTTTTTAACACTATGAATACTTTATCAGTTGACTGATGAACAATATCAATCGACTAATATGAATAGTATTTTTTACTATAATATTTTTTATCTGCAAACTAGAGGGTTTAAGGGGTTTTGTTGTAGATCAATTGATTGATGAGTTAAATCAATCGGTTGATGGTACTATAGCAACAAATTAAAAGTTTAGAACTTGGCTGATCAACTCGATTGGTTAAGATTAACCGATTGAAGACAATAATAGTCAACTATTAGCACTGTTTGTAGTGAATACAAGATTTCTGGATCAAATTGAGAACTCAACTAATCGTCATCAATAGATTGACGGAGACCATCAATCAACTACTTGCTACTATTCGAGTGAATAAAATATTTACAGTTTGACTGCTACACTCAATTGATTTAGGATCAAATGATTGATAAATAGTAATAATCAATTATTGTGGTGAAAGTTGAGTTGGAAAAAGCAGTTCTGCAGATGTAATATTCAAATTCAACAAAGTAATTGACTGATAGACGATATCAATTGACTATTAGGTGAATAGCCCCGACTTATCTATAAATGAAGAGTTTCGTGGCTTGCATCGCTCCAACAAAAGTTGCTCTGCCTTTAAAGAGTTTTGGTTAAAATTATTCTTGTAGGAAAAAATGATAACGTTCATCCTAAGCACCCCTCATTGTCGGACTTATAACGATTTGAAGGGAGGTAAATCACGGTGATTAAGAGAGCTCTTCAGGTGGAAGAGATTTTATTTCCTAAGAAATTATTTTCTTGAAGATTAAATCTTTACTCTCTTATGACAATTTATCACTTGAGTACCAATTTAACTATGCCCACGAAGACTATTCTAAGATGACGAAGCATTGGTCAATTTCTATGTTAAGTATTGTATGTATCAAATTATACATGAAATATTTTAATAAATTTTAAAAGAAAGGTAATCTTCTAACCATATGAATAATTAATTTTTTTATTCATGTTTTTTTACCTAATAAATAATAGAAAATTTATAATTATTAAGGGCATCTCTAGTGGGGGATATTTGTTAGAGTGATTTGGAGAAATATCCCCATGGACAAATATCCCCTATTATGGGGGATATTTCAGCGATGATTAGAAATCACCCGACACAAATTTGTGCCCAGTGATTTCTAATTTTTTTAATCATAAAAAGTTAAAAATATAAAGTAGTATAGGTCTAGTGGTTTTTATTCGTTAGATTTTATTTTATTTTTAACTTTTCGAACATTGGCTTCCAACAGAAATATTAAGTTGGGTAACGTATATATATATTTTCTATATATACATCAACTTCTCTTCCATCCTTCATCACACAAGAAACCATTGCATACCAAAAATTTAGAGAGTGATGGATAAAAATTTCAATCATTATTTTAGAGATTTGTTAGATTCTCCAAATATCGATGAAAATTCAAGCGGAGAAAATTCTTGAGTTCATCCTAATCTCTTCGATCCTCAATTTTAATTCCCCCCACAACACCCATATAATTTTCAACCTTTTTCATACCCATCACTATATTATCAAAATTTTCAAAGCTATCCAAAATTTTCAAGCAGCGACCATTGAACTCCAGTTTATACATGTCCCTTGGAATATTGGCAGAGTAGCTAATATTCCATACAAGCTCCATCTAAGGGAATTAATCCGCTTCACTCACCAAGGATTTAATCAAATGAATTGAGAAGGGCTAGTGTTGATGCAAGTAATAGCACAGGTGAGGGGAAAAAATACCTTATGCAGTCTCTTATTCACAATTTCCTTTATTCTCAACAGAAAATAGGGCTTGACAATATTATTTTAGATCAAGCAATCGAGACGAGACGGACAACGAATTCGATGGAGATCATAACAAGCGAATACTATGGAGAGTAACAGATGATAAGCTTCTTGCAACAGCCTACACAATCATGAGCGAAGATCCAGTAGTTGGTAATAGCCAGAAGAATGTGTCTTTTTGGAAACGGGTGGTGGCATACTACAATACCAATCGAGAGAGAGGAGCTAAAAAGAGAATTGCGGATAAAGCAAAATCACATTGGGCTTTAGTGAAAAAGATCGTGAACAGATATAATGGAATTTACAATAAATGGTACAATGATCGACTAAGCGGATGGAGTGATGAAGATTTGATGGTGCGAGCTTATGAAGAATACAAGAGTACTTTTAAATCTACTTTCCAATATGAACATGTGTGGAGGATTGTGAAAGATAGTCCAATGCACGCTCCTCAATCTTCAGGGCGACAAGCTACAAAGAAAGCAAAGATATTAGAATCATCAAGTACACATACTGACTCTTCTAATCCTAACACAACTATTGATGTGGATGATAGAGAAGTTTGATCTCGTTTGATTGGACAGAAGGCAGCAAAGAGAAAGGGCAAAGAGAGAGTGAGTCTAATTGATGAATTGAATCAGGCTATGCAATAATCAGTAACACATTTGGAAGAATATAATAACAGTAAGAAAGTGAACCAACTCATCTAAACACATCAACTTCTCGTAATGGACACACGAGGCATGATAGATGAACAACTTTAGAACCATCTAGCAATATGTGAGCAGTTGAAGAAAAGATTGAATATGTAGGGGTTTTGTTTGTTTTATTACTTAATATAGTTTGTCATATCTATATTTTATTAATTTAATGTTATTTGTAATTATTTATTTAGTTATTTTAATTTTAAATTTATGAAATATTTGTATTCCTATATTGTATTATTTAAATAAAATATTAATATTAAATTAATTTTTATTTAATATTAATATTTTATTTAAAAATTATAAGTAATTTTATTTAAATATAAATTAATAAATTGATATTGAACCCATAAATATTTTGTTGATGAAATATTTAATTATGAAATTTAGAAATGAGATATTTGATAGGTGGGAACCATAAATATTTAGTTTGTGGGATATTTTATTATGGACATTAGGATATTTGAGAGATGAGATATTTAATTGATGATGTAGATATAGAGATCACAAATATTTGATGAAAATATCCTTAATGGCCAGTTTATTCTTATATATTTTTTACCATTTTATATGAAACTTTATCAAAAAAATAGATGAAATTAAATTTCTTTATACTTATATTTGCTTTAAAAATAAATAAAAACATTCAATTACTTCTCTATTTTCTATGTTTTTGAACATTTTATATGGAAACTTATAAAATAAATAAATGAAATTGAATTTCTTTATACTTAACAAAAATAAATCATTTTCTATTGTTTAGGGTGACGATCATAATTAAGGGATATGAGACTGTCAGAAGAGAGGATGGGAGTGATGGGGCAGGGCACCGAGAGGTGAGATTCATATGAGTCGAGTCTGGGCTGAGACGGTGGAATCTGACTGACGGAGAAGAGTCGACTCAGGGTCAAGAGTCAGTCTGAGGATTCGGACTTGGCCTGAGTGAGGACTCGGACTCGGCCTGAGGAGTCTGCTGAGGACTCTGCTTGAGGACTCGGCCTGGGGAGTCTGCTGAGGACTCGACCTGAGTGAGGACTTGGACTCGGATTGGGGAGTCTGCTGAGGACTCGGCCTGAGTGAGGACTCGGACTCGGCCTGGGGAGTCTGCTGAGGACTCTGCTTGAGGACTCGGCCTGGGGAGTCTGCTGAGGACTCGGCCTGAGGAGTCAATTGAGGACTCGGCCTGAGTGAGGACTCGGACTCGGCCCGGGGAGTCTGCTGAGGACTCTGCTTGAGGACTCGGCCTGGGGAGTCTGCTGAGGACTCGACCTGAGGAGTCAACTAAGGACTCGGCTTGAGTGAGGACTTGTTGTCGAACATGTCAATCCATGACAGGATGGATCAATTTATTAGAAATTCATCATATGATTGAGTAAGACGGGTTGATTCATCAACTTGATGGGTTGAGAAATCTCCGACCCAATTCAATCTAAGATGAGTTACGGATTAGATGGATCAACTCATGAGTTTGTAAAAAAATAAAAAATATTAAAAGTTTTAAATTTACATTATAATTTAAATTATTTAAATTGAAAATTTTAAATTTGAATTATAATTTAGATAGATTAAACTCATTAATTTAATAAATTTTTTACTTTATTTTTTTAAAAAATTTTAAAAATAATTTTTTTCAACATGTGGATTAATTAAGTTCATCACAGATTGATTTGGATCGCAAGTTTAGATGAGATTTATCTGAATCTATTTTAAAATAGATAAATAAAATTTTAATATAATCTATCTAAATTATTTGATATCAGTCCGAAAGGTCCGTTTAAATCGACGACTATATCCTTATACGTACAACTGGTCGTTCGGTCAGAGCGGTCGTGTGCCAGACCGCAGTCTCAGAGCATAGTTGTAGTTCCTTGAGCTCCCAAGGTTGAGGTGTCATGAAAAAAAAAAAAAAAAGTTAGCATGTGGAGCCGCTCTCAATTTCTGCTATTTTTTAAATAAAAAACTTACGTGGCAATGGCTGCTAACGATGGAGATTACAAAAACACTTTACAAAGGCTCCTACCGTTGGAGATGCTCTCGCGTGGCAAATAAATCTGTATGCTGAAATGCCCAGATTACCCCCGGCTCGGCGCCTCCAAAAAGGACGCCCCCGTACGGAGTTATGCCGGCCCCTTCCACAGGCCACAGCGTTTTCGTATTTCGCAGTTCCCACCAAGCCAGAGTGGCTGTATCGTAATTAGCTCCCAACGCCCTGCCTCTTTCCTTCATCACAAAACCCCAAGCCCAAGGCCGCTCCCCCAATCTCCCACGGCCACTCTATTTCGCCTCGAGTCCGCTCTCATTCGTTTTGGCGACCACCGAAGACGCGGACGAATACAAAGGGAGATAGTGAGAGAGAGAGAGAGAGAGAGAGAAGGCGAAAAGGGTAGGGAAAACCTTTCGGCATTCGAATCCAATCCGCGCGCGAGGGGGAGACAAAGAGGAGAAGGGCTAGGGTTCGGGAGACTCCCTTGCTCGTTGTTCTCTTCACCACTCCGCCCGTTTCGAGATTGCTCAACACTTCCAGGGCTTCTAATTGTGCGCTTTCTGAATTTGTTCTGGTTGGATCTGCGGTTCGGTGTGATGGCGGAGAGATTGAGGGATTTGAGCCAGCCAATCGACGTGCCCCTTCTTGATGCGACCGTGGCCGCGTTTTATGGAACGGGATCCAAGGAGGAGGTTTGTTTGCTCGCTTGTGATTAGTGTTGTATTTGTTTGTGTTTGTTTTTCTTTTTTCTTTTTGGTTCTCCGTCGTGTGAGTTTTTGACGGAGTTGCTGCTCCTCTTGTGGGTGTGTTTGCTACTTTATCTTTTAGTCCAACCAACTTAAGTGTAAAGGAATTTCTTCTAGAATAATGCCACTCGTTTCTTGTTTTCCTTGCAACGGTCTAGTACATCAGTTGTTTGAACTGTGCATTCAAATAAATTTGCATTTTATTGTGAGGATTTAAATCTGAATAAACGTGTTATTGAAAAAGATGCTTTGTTTACGCTTGCAGTCTTTTGAGTACTGCAATGAGCAATTGTTCTAGTTGCTTAGTTAACTCATCATTCTATTCTAACATAAACATTGACTTGTATTAATAATAGAGCTGATTCATGATTGTTTGTTGGTTTTTCACAGAGGTCAGCTGCAGATCAGATATTGCGAGAATTGCAAAACAACCATGACACCTGGCTACAAGTGGTCCACATTCTACAAAATTCACAAAACTTAAATACCAAATTTTTTGCCCTACAGGTTAGTAGCAAACTGTTGTTTGCTTCATTTTTTTCATATGCTTCTTAAGATGGTACAAAATTAGACTTGTCACATGTTGGTGTCCAACTCTGATATGTTTATTTCACGTTACATATTTCTCAAGTTAATGAAGAGTCTACACCATCTAGTTACAATTTTAATGTTTGCTTGAATATTCTTATTTTTGGTTTTGTTAGGATAAGATAATATGGTTTGAAATTCTGTGTTGTGCTGGGTGGCATAGTCAAAATGTTCTAAATCACCAAAACTCGATGCTGATTGGCACAGATAATCTCTTGTGTCATCTATACCGATTAGTATTGTACTATGCTGACACAGAATTATTTTAACTGCTTTTTCTTTCATGTGATGTTATCATAGAGCAAAGCTTAGTTTGACACACTTCTGCAGCCGTGAATGGTGCTAAGAAAAGCAGCTATAAATAATGGTCTTAAAAACTCAGAAATCCTAAAACTGACTCCAACTTAACCATCCTCGGTTTTGGTTTTAAATCTTTGGTTGATTATATTAATTTTACTTTTAAGAATTGGTACAGGTCTGCTTTCTTTCTTCCTATCCCAGCTTGACAAGGATTAATGTTTTTTTTTTCATAAACCCGATCTAATCTAATCAATTTTCATACAAGTAGAGACTTTGACCTGAAATTGACTTGGACCAATTCCATAGATATAAAAGAAACTTCACCAAAAAGTCAGCCAGTTAAACTCAACTTGAAACATAATGTGGAACCTGATTCAACCAGGGCGTCCTGCTTTCCTCCAGTCTCAACTGAGATTGCTTAGATTTGGACTAAACCTGACAGCAGCTGCAACTAATGCTAATTGGAGTCAGTGGGCAAAACAATGCATATAATATCCACAGGGGCAATCTTTAAAAAATAAAGCTTGCAATCCATTAAAAGCACTACACATGTTGCTAGCACCATTATACCCTTGACTTCGCATATTATGAATTTCTAGATTATATCTAGTGAGGACATCACATATTTCCTTTTTAAGTGTTGCAATTGTGTTGTCATGAACATGCACAATTTGGAAAAAATGCTCCTGCAAAAAAAAAAAGAACTAAATGCACTCGAACTTGGTGTGAAGATGCTGACTCAAAGGTGGCTTTGTCCTTGACAGAGAATATAGGTGCTTGATCTGCAACCCTTCTTGGAGGGGTTTCGCGCCCATGTTCGAGTTGGGGAGAATGAAACGAGTTCCTGGAGGAGCTCTGTGCCCATGTCCGAGTCGGGGAGAATAAATAAGTCGACCCTTCCTGGAAGGGCTCCGCTCCCACATCCGGGTTGAGGAGAGAAAGTGATGACTCTATCTGGGATAGAGGAATTTTTGGAAGTACTTGAAAATTTCTAAAGTCACTTCAAGAAGACAAATATTAACGTTAGCATTCAATAATGCAAGGATTAGTAAATGAATAAATTATAAAAAGGGTTAATGAAGAAATCTTGATTATTCAAAGAGGTCAAAGTTAGGAGAGTAAGTATCGATCCCAAGATCTAACACTTGGAAAAGATATAAATACCTATTATAGCATCAAACCATATTTCTGAAGAAAAATTTCCTTTTTATCATAATTTAAATCCCTGTCTCAATCAACCACATGTGGCTATCTGAACTCCTCTTGAATTAAGTACTTGCTTGCAACAAGAGACCACCGATCTTTTTCTCATGAGCACAGTAATTCTCCTAGTTGGGAACTTCATATGTGGACATGAACAAGAGACAGTAAATCAATATTTTAATGCACATGATGCAAGCACATGATTGTTGATTCCTCTTCAATGGATAGCAGGTCTTTGAGCAACAAAGATGTCAATAAATTGATTATATTCTGAAAAGCTTCGTGCAATAAATATTTGTCTTGCAAATCCCATTAAATTATATATCAATACTTGTTTTAGTATTGAAATTATAAATGCACGTTACGAACAATTCATAACTAAAAAGATTGAAAACGAAAATCTAACCAAACATGATGCTTGAATTTTGAGTTTCACTACCAACAACTTCTTAAACCGGCGAACAGACGAGACGACCAAGCCGATGGAGCAACCTATGCTAATATGGGCAGTATTTGATTCACATATGGCGTAGAACATCTTTTCCACAACCTTGTATAGAGAACCTACAAACTAGTAGATTTTGCTATTCTTTGTTTGGAAACAACATTACCAGCTTTACCATATGCTTTCTTCATGGACAATGGAACAATAAAGGCATTTAAAGAAAATTAGTAAATGGAAGAATTTGTCACCGTCTCATCAATAGCATGAGTATTGTGCCCTCTGACATTCTACTTATCATTTCATCATCATCTAGCAAGTTATCTCATGTATCTCATGGACAGAGCACGTTTACCTCATGGATAATGAAATCCCTTTAGGTGTTGTCGAAGGCATCTATGAAGTCTCCAAAGATGTACGCCATGAATGGGATGGCCATGTCGCTTCCCTAGGTGTCGACCGTCCTTGCAGGAAGGGTGTTGCGCGACGGGGTCGGGTTGATGAGTGACCCTCGAAAGAATCGGAAGAGGCATGATCCTTTCTCTCCTTAGCTGACATGATCTTGATCGCAACAACATCTCCTTGTCAAGAATTTCCCGTTGAGATAAAAAGAATGATCCAGAAACACTTGGTAGCAGTGCCAAAACAAGTATGCAAAACACCGCCGAAGTTTTTTGGGCATCAGCAGACCACTGTGAAATTGCTCAACTAATACCCATTGATGAGCGAGAATTATCAAACATTGTTGAAGTGGATTGTGCTTCTGATAATTCCTTAAATTTGTATTTCTGTAAGGGTCATGCATCTACTATAGGTGCCAAAGGCTTCTGGTACCACCTTGAGCCTGATACCCTGAACTTCCAGTAGCTTCGTCAAACTTGTGCTGGATTTTTACCACAAGAGTATTATAAACAACGATCACAGTTATTCCTGAAATTGCCACAAGACCCACAGAATTATAAAAAATAGTTAAAGAAATGAAAAGGTGTGATATCATAGCTCATGCTTGTTGAAACCAATAAGGATATCCTTGTGCATAGTTTGTCAAGTAATTACCATTATGCTTTTTGAAACTGTGAGCACGTCTAGTCGGAAATAGTTCTGGGAAAAATTGGCAAAAGTATAGTTCCCTGGAAATTTATAATAAGCTAGGAAAGCTTCTGCGATATGGTCTCGATAGTTGAGATGTTTTATATATATTTACATGGTGAGAGTTAAAATGGCTAAAACAGAAATGGTTAATGAGTAACAATTACCATAGTGTAATGGTTACTTTGCGTTTGAATTATTATATATAACTAATCTAAATAATGAACGTACAATTTCTTTTAAATATTCAATAAGTAAAAATAAATATACCTGTAATCTTAAAATAACCATTACTAGTTTTGATGATAAATTAAGAACATAAATTTGTGAAGTACCATCTCAAATATTCATCTAATTGATTAAACTAATATTTAAGAATAATATGAGGTTGCTGATATGGGGCATAATGAAGTTAAAATATTATAAAAATGCTAAAGTGCATGTGAGATGCACAGATGGTGCTTTCCTACAAAATCTTTATGAAGTCCCTTTTGGATGAAATTATTTAAAACTAGTCAAATTAGCTTTTGTGGACAAATCACATTCACACAACTTAATTTGAAAACTAATGTGCATTTCCAGGTATATTTTCATGCAGTACTGAGCCTGTTAACCAATGATTTTCTCCTATACCCATCTCTTAGGTACTAGAAAATGTCATTAAATACAGATGGAATGCCTTACCAGCTGAACAACGAGATGGAATAAAGAATTACATATCTGATGTCATTGTACAGGTAAGTATCAATTTGTTTGTGAATGTCTGTTTTCTCTTCTTCACTTGCCATTTTAGTCCCAACTGTTCTTAATTGTTTATGTCACTTTTGAACTTTTAATCAGCTTTCTAGTAATGAAACCTCTTTCCGGAAGGAGCGATTGTATGTTAATAAGCTTAATGTCATATTAGTGCAGGTAATCCACTGATTCCTCACTATTATATTTTCCAATGTTAGTCTTTTTGACTGTTGCTTTCCATTTTGATAAAGGATATAGTTGGTGAACTGGCCGTTATTTCTATATTCCCCTCATTTCCCTCAATCCCATGCATTTTTCCATGCAGGTTGTAAAGCATGAGTGGCCAGCCAGATGGCAGAGCTTCATTCCTGATCTTGTCTCAGCTGCTAAGAGCAGTGAAACAATTTGTGAAAATTGTATGGCTATACTAAAGGTATATAGCTCCTTAATAATTGCATTCTGGCAACTATGAATACTAAAAAGGTTGCCATTTATACAGCTTTTGAGTGAAGAGGTTTTTGATTTCTCGAGAGGAGAGATGACTCAACAAAAAATAAAAGAACTAAAGCAGTCATTAAATAGGTATGATTTATATGATCTTTGTTTGGCTTCCTGTTTGTCTGTTGTATAAACTCGTATTATGGTAATAAAGGGTATCTTGTATTACCTCTAAAATGGGAGACAGGAACTATTGATTAATATGATTGTTATTTTTATGTTCTGATTGCAGTCTCTTCTTATTTGGGATCTCTGTGGTACCAGTCAGGAGGTTATTGCTTCCTGTACTGGAATTCTTAAAATTGACAAATGTTAATCTGGATCAGCTCTGCCAATCTGGGTTTGTTTCGAGGGACCAAACATCAAATATCAAATATCAGCCTATATGCACCATGAGGCTCATGCTATTACCTAATTCTAAAACTTTTAAAAATATAGAACAAACAATGTTGGTGAATTCATTTAGGGTTTAGAATACCTTAATGTACAGGACATTATTTAGTGGTTTGAGCAAATGTTGAGAGATGAACTGCCCCTTTATGGGTGGTCTCCAGGGAATGATGATTTGGTATTCTTGCGGTGTGGCCTTACACGCAACCAAATAGAAGGAGAAGTTATATATATCTGATTCCAAATTATTGTGATGCATGGAAATAATCTTGGTTTAATATGCTAACATGTTTAGTTGTTACTGAAATCAACATTTCAAACAAATATTTATTATTGTAAATTAAAAGCTAAAATAAAGAAATTGCGATGGAATTGCATTCAAATGTTTTTATCCATTGTTTGGCCTACCAATTAAGATGCTTCATTTGGTAGACTAAGATCTTTAATCACATAAAAAGTTGATATTTATTAACTCTTGAGTTCAGTTTACACTCTTACACATAGTCTTCTCCTTTACTTGGGATATCAATTTTGAAATTACTGCTTCAATGAAACTCTCCTTTGTTCACTGCATGATTAAGGTTATTTCATTGAATGTTGGAATGACTGATAATCGAAATTCTATTTAATTTTGCTTGTCATTCTGTTGCAATGATGTCATGTTGTTTTTTAAAAGTTTTACCACCTTATATTTTGTAATGAAATATACCTTTTCTTTTCAGTGAATTTCAGCTCATCCACGAGTTGTGCTTATACGTGCTATCAGCCTCTCAAAGAACAGAGCTTATCCGAGCTACTTTGGCTACGCTTCATGCCTTTCTATCATGGATTCCACTTGGCTATATATTTGAATCTCCGCTGGTTTGTTCTTTGATGACCACTACTGTTTTATTCATCAATGTTTTTTGTCATGTGGTAGAGGATGCAACAAAAATTTTCAAAAAAGTTGAGGTGAAAATTACTATAATATTTTGATAATATTTTTCAGCTGGAGATACTTTTGAAATTCTTTCCCATGGGATCGTACCGGAACCTTACTCTGCAGTGTTTGACAGAGGTTTGTGCCTTATATAATTTCATCTTACACTTAGTTTATGGTGTCTTTATGCTACTATCTAGTAAAGGAATAGTTAATCTTCATCCATGATCAAACAATATTTAGGCTAGTGTCATGAATTTGAATATGTAGTAGTGATTAGGTGGTTATCTTCACGGCTACTGATAATTAGATTTATTTTATAATGGTATCTAATTTCTCCTAATTTATAGGTTGCAGCGCTTCAGTTTGGTGACTTTTATGATCCACAATACGTGAAGATGTATACAATATTTATGGCACAATTACAGGCATGTTTGTTTTAATGGTCTTTTTTTATTTGTTTTTCTTATACCTTTGATTTCTGTTTTTTTTGTGTTGTCTATTCATTCTCACATTTTGTGGACAGTGATAGTCTTTACTATTTTAACATGTAGACTATTATCCCTCATGGTACAAATTTCGCAGAAGCATACACCAATGGTTCTAGTGAAGAGCAGGTATATCTTTATTTCCACAGGGATTAGTTGTGTAAATTTTTTTGCGCTAATAGTTTAATTAACTATTTCTGTGGACAAACTATGCTAACTTTATCTAATTGTAGGCTTTCATTCAAAATCTTGCGCTCTTTTTTACTTCATTTTTCAAGGCAAGTTTGTTCCTCTTTAGCTCTGACTTCTTGAAGTTGATTATTTATTCCAGTACTCAAATTGTATATATATAGCATAAGGATGGGAATGTTCTATATCATCTCTTTTAATACAAATTTCTTGGAAGGTGGTGGCTTTCTTTGTTTGTTTAAAAACGTATTTGAGCTAACTTGATTGTGTTCATTGATTATTTACATCTAGCTACAAGATTTGGATCTCTGATGAATAGGGCAAACAAGTTGCCATTAGAAAGGTTACACAATTTTTTCAGATTAAGCTTGGTGTCAATTTCAATCTTTTGAGATTGTTCTAATTTGGTCATTTTTAACTTATCTCTCCCTTCGCCTTTCTCACTCCCCCCCTCTCTCTCCCTTATGCTTTGTTTACTTAACCCTAAATCCTCAGGGTAAAGGAAATGTATCCTTTACTTATTTACCTTAATTGAGGAAGCTGAGTGAGATCAATCCATTAAATTGTTTATTTAGAACAAAGGAAAGAAAGCTAAATTGTTTATTGTCCAAAATACCCTGTCATTCCTAAATACTCAAAAACCTTTATTTTTTTATTCCTTGAAACACATTCAACGAATGACATAATTTGAAACATTTTTTATATATTTATTCGTCAAGTTTTTTCTTAATTTATATTTACCAAAAGACATTTGATATTTGCAAACTAGATAAATTTAAAATTAAACGGAGTTTAGGTGCAATTGGACCCGTTGGTTCACTTTGTTTTTTTGTTGATAGAGATTGTTGTCCGTCTGGTAGAAGACGTTGAAGATCCTTGGCGGCTGGATGCGTGGCTGTGCAGCATGGTTGGAGAAAGAGGAGAAGAGGAGAAAGGGTCGGCGGAAGAGGATAATAGGAGAAAGAAAAAAAAAGATGATAAAACCTAGGGTAATAGGGTTATATAAATTGGTGATTTTATTATGATAGAAGGAGATTTATGTAATTGTTTTTTTTTTTTAACTTTCCTTCCCCTTTCTTTCCACCGAATTTGGTGGACTTGAAATTTTCCCTCAAAATCATCCACGGAAGGATGATTTTTACTATACATCCTAAATTTTTGATAAAGTAAATAGGGGAAAACTTTCGACAAAGGAAAATTTTCTCCAATTTTACTTTCCATCCTTCGGGGGGGGGGGGGGGTTAATGACAATTTTGATCCTTCAACGTTCTAATTGTTAGTACCGATGGAATCAAAATATCTCCATAATGGTATGATATTGTCCACTTTGGGCCTAAGCCCTCATGACTTTGTTCTTGGGCTCTTCCAAAAGGCCTCATACCAATGGAGATACTTTCCATCCTTTTAACCCCATGATCTTTTCCATGTACTTTAGATGTGGGACTATGTTTGCACCCTTGCAACCCAACAATCCCCCCCTCAAACAAAGGACCACATGCCCCCCCCCCCCAACGTTGTTTTGATGTTTGAATCTTTTTTGCCCCTCGGTCCACCCGACCTACTAGGACTTCCTACCTAGCCGCAGCTTCTAATTTCTAGTCGCAACTTTGATCACCTACTAGGACTTCTCACCTGGTTTTCTCTTTCAGATCGGGAGCACCCACTTTCTTTGTTTAAGGTTCAAACCACATGGTCCATGGTAGTATGCGGTCTCGCTCTGATACTACTTGTTAGTAACATATCTCCACAATGGCACCATTGGGCCTAACTCATTTCCTCTCCCAAAAGGCAATTATGCTGGTGGGACATTGTGGCAATTTTCCATTTGCTTGATGCTTGCACCATTGGAACATTTCCTGCAAGCTCCATTGTGGCAATCATTTGTTTGCTGCAACATCAAGTCTGTTTATCTCGTTTGTTCAATGCTTTAAATCCCATGAAAGATTAGGAGATTTGAGGTGCAATTGGAGATTTAAAAAATCATTTAATCCGCAAACCAAGTGGCAACCTAGTAGGTGGATTTAGTTGGAGGACATCAGAGCAACTAGGACTAATAAAAGGATCACAAAGACAAAGTGGAATATTCAATGTTGTAACTCTGACCAAATTAGATTTTCATTCAATGATATTAGTTTAATTAGTTTAACATTTTTTCTTGCTATGTGCCTTGTAGAACTTCTGTAAAGTGTGTATACTGGAATGAGACTGTATATGCAGTCTTCTAACCAAGACTTTTCATTGTTATCTCCATGTGTCAGTGAAAACAACTTAACCAAGTTGACTACTTTCATGTAACTCTCTTTTTCTCTTTTCAGTCTCACATTCGTGTACTGGAATCAGCTTCTGCAAATAGAGGTGGACTATTGATGGGTCTTGAGTATCTTATTGGTATTTCATATGTTGATGACACTGAAGTTTTTAAGGTATCACAAATTCATACTCACACTTGGCAAAATTTTTGATGTGAAATCTTATATTGTTCAACCTTTTGAATGTTTATGCAGGTTTGCTTGGACTATTGGAATTTACTAGTTCTAGAGCTGTTTGAAGCGCATCACAACTTGGAGAACCCTGTTCTTACTGCAAGCTTAATGGGTCTTCAGGTATCCTTACATGCATGTATAGTTAACCATCTTTTATTCTTTATTCTTCACCTATATATTTTTTAATATATCCCTTGAAATATTTATAAAAGCAAGGTGCATCCATCTGTTCATCTCCATTTTTATAGCATACTACTGAAAGATCTTTTGCTGAGGTACCTAGGTCTGTTTCCTATGATGTAATTTACAGTTATCAAAACCTGTAGATGAGTATTTCAAATAGATATTCTATTATGTTATTTTAAGAAAATTCTGCAAAAGTTATTGTTTGTTCATGTTTAAATAGTGTCATCCTCACCTCTAAATAAATGCTTGGCATTTTTTGCATCTAATGCCTAAGGATTTGTTCTGTCATTTTAAGAAAGATTACATTTTGAACTAATGGGACAAGGTTTGCCTACTCCTTTACGTAATGAATATTTTAGATTATTGAAGCAGGCTTGAATACTTTTTGTAACTTACATGACACTTACACCAGCATCTGTACGGATGATGGTAGTTAAATTACAAAGACATTCCACAAATGATCTTTAAGCATCGATCATGTTCAGTGTGCTTTTGTCATATTGTTCAAGTATCATTGTGTTCATTCCTTGCATTCATCTCCCTGCGATCTGTTCACCATGACTATCACAAAAAATCTCTTGGTTAGTTTTTAATTTCCATATCTTAGTTTATATCTTCTTTCACATTATCACATTGTTAAGTTGCTTACACTTTTTGCAATCCATTTAACAATGACATTCACTTTTCTCTTTAGCCTACGCTCATGCCAGAGGTGGTTGATGGCCTTGCTTCTCCTCTTATTCAGAGGCGGCAACTTTATTCAGTTCCATTGTCCAAGTTAAGAACACTCATGATTTGTCGTATGGCTAAGCCAGAAGAGGTTTTGATTGTTGAAGATGAAAATGGAAACATAGTTCGTGAAACTATGAAAGACATTGATGTTCTTGTTCAGTATAAGGTTTGTGGTGGAATTTTTGCATGGAAAATTTATTTTTTATAGTACCCTTATATGCATATACAGTCCTTTGCCTCACACTGGTGCCACTATCATATGCATATATTAGTCCATATGCTTTCAATTTTCAATTTGATTGTACAGAGAATTATTATTTACTAATTCTCAATGATTAAGATATCATTTAATTATCAATAGAGACTGATGGTAACAAACAGTTCGACACTGTTATTGAGGCCAGAACACCTGCTGAAATCTAAACATTATGTCGAAGGTGGCCAATGAAACTTTTATGCCACAAGATCTCATAGTGGATCTTAGAGTGGTCAAAATGACCTTTTACAAGTGTGAAACCTTGGTTGCGAGCAAGCTTCCATGGTTAGTGAACTTACATGGTAGCATGAAGATCTTGTTCTTCTTCCTCTCAGTTCTGCTGATGGGGCTGATACTATCTTGTACCTACATACGTATGCTGGTGGCAACAAAAACCTTTACTTCTTTGCCAACAATTGGAACCAGAATCACTACTTCAAACCTTCATTCAGATAAGTTAGAGGAAATTTAGGTGGCAAGCAAGCTCCAGTGGATAGTGATTGCAAATGGTAGGATGAATGTTTCCTCTCATCCTCTTGATTGGGGCTGATTGCTATCTAAGTATATCCTCCTGATTAGGGCTGACACGATCTATTACCAACACAGTTTGCTGGTTGGCAACAAAACCTGCCATCTTCCCACCCAGTATTCTGTCTTTTGATTGGGGCTGGCACTATCTTGGCACTTCCTTCTTTTTGTGAATGACTTATCTGGTACCAATCCACAATATGCTGGTTGGCAACAAAATCTGTCTGCCTCATCACCAGAATCGTCTGATATTTTGAACCTTGATTTTACCTAACTTATATTTTAGAATAGACTCGATGTGATTCAGTTGCATCTTCCAATATGACTACTGAATTGCTGCTGCAAAGTAATACAGAGTTAGTGAAATTTTATGAAGATTCAATCATGATTCAATTCGTAGTGAACAACTTCGAGTTTACACAACTGTTGCAGCCTTTGCACGTCATTTTATCCATTAATTTTTCTTAGTATTTCTTTTCCCATATTTTGTTACCCGTAATAGATGTATATTACTTGTGTATTAATTTTTTATTAAGTTAATAATAATTTAAGCCATATCTTGATGAATGAGATTCAATTTGAAATATTTCTTAATGAGGAGTAGTTATGCATCAACATTTGACCACATATTGCATATGGTAATCCCACCACATTATGTCAACATACACTTTTAAAACCTTGGTCATTTTGTTCCCAGTTTGAAATTGCTTTTGTGCAATTGCATTTCAGTCTAAAATTTATGTTTCTGTTTGCTTGAATTTTCTTTCAAAAATTGATTTCTGATTTAATGAGTTCACAATAGTGAATATTCTCTTAATGTTCATTGAATATGTGTTAAATTTTTAGTATCAAAATGCAATGGTAATGCAGAGGGGAGAACACTCATTGCATACTTTGTAGTATACGGTATTTTGATTTCTGTAGTTTAACTTTGTTTGAGATTGTATGATTCATTGTTGCAGATAATGCGAGAAACATTAATATACATGTCTCACCTTGATCACGAGGACACAGAGCAACAGGTACAGCTTACGATTCCTTTTTGTCATCTATTTTGTTTGAGAACCTATTTACTATGCATAATATCTAAGTCATAGCATGTCTTAAAATTGATGGTCACTTATGTCAATCGATCTTGGTCTATGGACTCCATAAGTAATCCAATCTTATGTTCATACATACAGTATGGCCAAACTTGGTGAGCTATAAAGGATACTTTTGTAGGAGTGGATTTTTGAATTTGGTACCATGATTTTCCATAACATTATAATTAACACGTACTTCCCTCTCAATTCAACTTGAAACTGTGAAATTTGGCTATATTTATTTTGATCATTTAATCAAATTCCATATTAATTTTTTTTATCAAAGGGCATATACAACTTGAGATTTCATATGGTGTAGAGATCAGATTGTTGGTTATACTTCCATTTTGTCACAATTACTCTATTACATTTTTCTTTCCTTTCATCAGATTATCCTCCAAAGATTTTTCATTTTTTGAACTAATTGCAAATAGAATAGGGTTTATTTGTAAGCCTATGTAACCTAGCGATCTAATGTAAAATTGATAAGGCAATATACATAAAGGTATAAGGAATGACCTTAAGGAAATAGTCTTTATAATTTTTCCTCGTTAGCATGGTTGCAGGGCACAGAGCTTTATTGAGCAAATTGGTGCAGTTCATGTGCAAGGCTATGAAACTGATGAAACTTTCATTCCGTTGTTGAGAATTGCAGGATTCTGCTCCTCGTGGCACTAGATCTAGTTGAGAACAGCTTACTGACGTTATTGAATTTCAGTGATCTGTTGGTTTCATTCCATTCACCTCAGCTTTGCTCGACCTCGCATCTCATCCGTGCAATCTTTTCATCCTCTGCGCAAAAAACTTTTCTCCTCTTTACTGTGCCACCTCATTTCTTTCGTCTTTGCACTATTTCTCCTGTGTTTTTTTATTAACAATGTCATCCCTTCGATCCAGTTGCTATTTGGCTTTGTGATCTATTTGCAATTCTTTTCATGTTTGCTTCTATGCCACTGATTTATGATGTTTTTACTCTTGGTGCTTTGGTTGATTAGAATAAAATTTTTGGTGCATTTTGTAGATTTTGCTTTCATCTTAGTTTTTGGCATTATCTACAAAAGATGGTTCCTACTTACAGAGTCTTAAGTATAAAATTTTCAACTAGGTAAATATTTTCAATTTCCATTCCCTATTCAAATCACAAAGTGTCTCTACTCCTTTTCCTTAAGTCCATTCTGATGTGTGGAATACCTAGTTGTGTCCCTCTGTGGTTGGGTTTTAAGTATTTTGTAGTGTTCTTCGATGATGATTCACACATGCCATGACTTTTCCTCATAACAGAGCAGTCTGAAATTTTCTCTATTTTCTTTAGTCTAAATAAAGTTTTTTAACCCTTGTCCATGCATTGGAAAGTGAGAATGCTAGAGATTACCTCTTTAGGACTTCTCAATCTTTCTTTTCTAGTCAATTTGGTCAACAACAGTGATCTTGCTCTTATAAATCTCAGCAGAATAATGTGATTGAGAGGAAGAATAAACATTTCTTTGAGATTGCAAGGGCAATACGTGCGAGGATTCCTTTGCAATTTTGGAACAGTCATTATGACATCACGTCATCTTATAAATCATGCATTTTTTTTTTGTTTTTTCATGGTCATGTTCTTTCAAATCCTTTCCTTCGTGATACATGATACATTATACATATACTCTTCGACCATGTATATTGGGGTTCACTTTTTGGTTCATGTCTCATCTTCATGGGTGCCTTAAGTTTATTGTGTGTCTTTGTTGAGTATTATATGTTGCAGAAGAAGAGTTATGGTTGTTATTCTCCTGAGTTTATAATTTTTGTTACTATTGTTGTAATTTTCTTTTAGTCCATTCCTTTTCTCTTCACCTATCCTTTCATTTCTAAGATGATAGCTTAGATACTTCCCATGCTTGCTTTTTTATTTATTATACAATCTTCTGCTCCTTAGGCTTACTCATTAATCTATTCCACCATCTTAGAGATTTGGCCATTGCACATGGTAGATGACCACATTCCAAGCCAGTTGCGATTGCCCCATTATAGCACCTTGGACCCTTACCCCTTCACATTCTTATGCTTCTTTGGCTTTACGTTGTTTTTCCTTTACAAGTTTGGAATCTGATAAGATTTCCTAGATGAGTTGATGACATCTCCTGTTTGTTCAATATGTTCAATTTGTCTGATTTAAAGCTTGGTCAGTCCGAGAGGGAACACACAGTTATATGATACACCTGTCTATGGTATTGATTAAATTGATATATTCTCTCTAATGGCTTCAATTACTTCCTGTCCACCTCTTCCTTTCATTTGTTGCTATCTAATACTGGCGAACACTTCAATTAGATGTTAAAATGATCTTCATGGTGTCTAGATGAGGAAGTGTATATGGAGAAACTTTGAAGTCTTCTTGTGCATAAACTGAAGCAGTCTTTGTATGAGTTGAAGCAATTTCCAAGTTTGTGGGTTGGTAAAATTGTTTCTATATGATAACATATGTACATTTCTCATTGCAGATGTTGAAGAAGTTGAACAAGCAATTGAGTGGAGAAGAATGGTCGTGGAACAATTTAAACACATTATGCTGGGCCATTGGATCAATATCAGGATCAATGATGGAAGAGCAAGTATTCCCTCTCTTTTGGTATCATTAGAAATTACTTATATCTTTGATACAAATGTGGGCTGCAAGTGCTTTAGAAAGTAATTTAATTGCTCTTTAGCATTTTCAAAATTTGCTTATTTATATTGATACTTGGCGCAACAGTAAAGTTATTGCCATGTGATCATGGTCATGGGTTCAAGTCGCGGAAACAACCTCTTGCAATACATGGTAAGGTTGCATACAATAGATCTAATGTGGTCCGAGCCTTTCCTAGAACCTCACATTGGTAGAAGCTTCGTGCATCAGGTTGTCTTTTATTTTGATAAGTCACACTGATCGTTAAACTTTGAAATTGTCTCCCAATAGAGATTTAATTTCCACTTTCATGTCCGATTTTTATTTTGATTTGTTTATTTTGGTCTAACTAGGTTTGTGATGTTCTAACTAGTCAGAACATTGTATAGTGTTACATATTGCTTTTATTCTTAGAGAAGTACTATATTATGTAATTATAGGCTCATGCTTGTTAATAGAGGTTAGGCATGTTCTTGCAGAAGGTATTAAAGATCATAGGCATGTTCTTGCAGAAGGTATTAAAGATCATTCATGCTGTTGTAAACAGTGTTCATCTTCATGCAGACTGATAGAAAATATGTTTTTGTAATTTTCAAACATGATTGTTCAGAGCAGAATCTAGCTTGCAGTAAACCTGGGATATATTTTCCTGATTAAACCACATAATGTTGTATTTTTGTCATTACTAATTTTGTTTCATAGAATTCTTAGGAATAATTGGTCAAGTTTCTGTTTAGATGGTTGAAATTGCTTTGCATTTTTACCTTTTTTTGTTTAATTAATACTTTTGTCATGATTTTCTTTATACAGATTAACTACTTATCTCGTGTCTAATATTTTTGATCATGACAGGAAAACAGATTTCTAGTAATGGTCATTCGTGATTTATTGAATCTTTGTGAAATTACAAAAGGAAAAGATAACAAGGCTGTGATTGCGAGTAATATAATGTGAGCAAAGTTCTTTGTTGTGTGGTTTCTTGGTGTCATATATTTGGTTTCTTTACAATTTATTGTGTTTTGAATTTTAGGTATGTTGTGGGACAGTATCCACGGTTTCTCCGAGCCCATTGGAAGTTTCTCAAAACAGTAGTGAATAAGTTATTTGAGTTTATGCATGAAACTCATCCAGGTGTTCAGGTAATTGATTTGCTTGTTACTATTTAGTTTTACTATTTCTTAAATCATTGTCACAGCATTCTACACCATAGGTTTTTTTATTTGACTGGTGAATGTCAGGTTACAGCTTAAGTAAAAATCTTCACTAAATATGACCCCTTGTAATTTGCACAACTAGATATTGATGTTGAATATGCTCTTTAACCTACATAAGTCACATCTACGAGGCATGGTGCTAATACTGATTTTTAATTATTCTGCTTTTGTCTGGAAAAATGGGTAAATTTAAGAATATGTTTTTGGATGAGATTTTTTATTTTAAGATCTCAGCTGGGGCCTGTTGGTTAGTGGTCCTGCTGAAGCTGTTGTGAATTTTTTGTTTCCAGGACATGGCTTGTGATACTTTTCTGAAAATTGTCCAGAAATGCAAGCGCAAATTTGTGACCACCCAGGTAACTATGCTTATTAATAACTAGTTCAAGTAGTATATTTACATTTTTGTGTTCTTCAGATCTGTTTGATCCACTTCTATTGTAATTTTGGGCTAGTTGTCTGAATAACATTCAAATGATAATAATGTTATTCAGCTGTGTGACACATTTGGATGACATGGTCTAGATAAAAATATATCTTAAGGGATTTGATCATCTGTTAAACCACATGAATCTTTTTATTTTTTGTCATTATTTCTGCTTCTCATTGTTGTCTGTTACTCTTATTCCTTGTCATCCCTCTATTTTTTACTTTGGTCTTTTAAAATTTTTTACAATATATAATTTTAAATTTTTAAATCACTTACTGTGCTGAATATCTGACTTGCACATTGAGCAGTTCATAACTTAGTATTGTTGAAGTTAAGATTTATGAGAACTTATTGTTTGGCCAGTTAGATTTAGGACAGTTTTTGATAGTTAATTTGCATTGAAATAATGAAAGTATTCTTAAAATTAATGAATATTTAAAATATAAATTAACAAGAAACTTTTAGATTAAAAAATATCATAAATTCATTTGCATAAAGAAACATATCATATCATCTGACCAACATGCAGAATAAGTACAAGAAGTGGAACCACTATACTGAACTGTTTAGTTAAATTCTCCCTACTTTTCGTGTTGAGACACAAAATACTATCCTTCCTCTCTTAGGTAGCACAAAACTTATGTCCATTAGTCTAGTTTGGAAGCTTATTCCTCCACAGTCACTTGTGTGAAGTCTCTTTTCTCAATAGCCTCCCTCCAACATCGTGAAATAGCCATGATAGTTATTTGGATCCACACTTGTAATAGATACTTATATCCAAGATTGATAACATAGCTTTATACAATGATTTAAGCCTTAATTTTAGTAGATGCTCCATAGTAATGGATTGTGAAGATTGCAGCTATTGATGGTTGAAAAGAGTTTTGTCCAATTGCATCCTAGATACCCTAATTACTCCATTGACCATTTCATTAATTAAACAGGGAGAATATTGAATTATAATTGAAAATAAATTTACAATCAATATAGTATAACATATAAACATGTTATTATATATGATGCAATAAATATTTTGCAAATAATCGATAATATCTTTTTATTTAATTATATAATAATACAATATAATTTATTGTATAAAATATATTAATTCTATGTTAATAATAAATATATGAATCAACAATGAGGTTCTAAAAAGTAACTTATATTTGTTTTCTACTTTTCATGTTAACTTTCTCTTTTTGTTATTTTCATGATATGATTTTAAAGAAGTTAATTTGCCAAACACATTGTTCAATATCATTTCCTACTTGTATAAAAAATTGAAGTTGAAATAAGGGTAAGGAGATCCATTGAAGCAGGGCCTAACATGTGCATTTGATGTTCTTGATATAAAAGCCTACCACCTCAGTTTAATATTTCCTGGACAAAATGATGCGTATAGAAATCATTGAAATATGAAATTAGACGGGATAGTGGAATAAATTCTTGTTAGATTATCAAATATACAATATGGTCTTTATAATTAAGTTTTACCCGATGTGTAGGTAGATTATGAGTTACTTGTATCTACAAGTTTTAAGTATCTAGGATTGATTTTGTAAAAGGATGAAGCGGTCGATAGAGATGTTTTACATTTGATATAAACAAGATGATTGAAATAAAGGAGATGTTAGGTGTTCTTTGTGATCATAAGGTATCCTTAAAATTTAAAGGGATGTTCTACAAAATGGTAGTTAGATTTGTTATGTTATATGCAGTTGGATGTTAGGTTATGAAGCAAGCACTTAGCAGAAGATGAGAATTGCACAGATAAAGATGTTAAGGTGGATGTGTGGACATACGAGGATGAACATCAAAAGGGAGCCTAAAGAAGACTTGGTTAGCAATGATAAAGTAGGATAAAATTCATTTATATATATATAATGATGATGATATATTAGGGATTGAGCCTAATGACGTAGGAGAATTTATATAGCCGATCCTACTTAATGGGATAAAGACTTGATTGTTGTTGTTGCAGTTGGTTGTCAATTTGTGGCTATGTTGATTTATTCAAATGGACCATGCAATTTTTGTCTTCCATGTAGTTGTGACTTGCTGCACTAGACTTGTTTCTTGTCTTTTATATTCTGTTTCAATATAGAATCTGAGAAGAATAGCTTTGGCGCAATGGTAAAGTTGTTGCCGTTTGACCTGGTGGTTACAGGTTTGAGTCGTGGAAACAGCCTCTTGCAATGCAAGGTAAGGCTGCATACAATAGACCCTTTCCCAGAATCCCGCATTAGCAGGAACTTTGTACACTGGGCTTAACCTTTGTATAGGTTCTGAGGAGTTTAGTAATAGCAGAATAATTATCCGTCAATGTAGTTAAACAGATGAGCCTCTTTTTATGATGAGTTATATAAGATGTTTGTTAATATCAAGCAGACTATATCTGTGCTTAATTTTGAATAAAAATTATAATGAATTTTACACTGGCATTGGTTGAGTAAAAAATTAAATTAAAGGGGTGAATTTTCATGGTTTGAGATTGCTTGATTGGTACATCGTCCTCTTGTTGTGTTTCATGTGTTTTTTTATGAAAGGATTAGTAAATCTGAAACCCAATCTAGTAAGCATAATCAATGTGCTAGATTGGGCAGTCAGTATGACGCAGTTTATTTAGCTTTCACTACAATACTTTACCTACCAGTTTATGTGGATGTAACATACATCTAATCCTCTGTCTCAGTTAAAACCGAGCATGTTTTTACCTTAGCCTGATAATCAGTTCATCCATGAAGTTGTAGATGCTGCATCTTCACTCTGTAGTTTAATATGGTGTTTAAGCTTAAATCTGTAATATCCTCTCTTCTTCTTTTGTTCTGAAATTTATCCTCTTGATCTCTAGTCTGTAGTTTTAATATGATGTTAAGTCTCAATCTGTAATATCCTCTCTTCTCCTTTTTCTCTGAAATTTGCAAATTCTCTACCGTTTTCTTTTTGGTGTATGTAGTTGGTCATGTTCTTTATACTTGTGCAAATGAAGAGTTCAAGGTCTGATGTTGTTTGATAATTAATTTTTTCTAGAAATCTTTCTGAAGCAGCATAAGTCTTTTTGTTGTAATTTACATAACTCTCATTTTTTGTCATTGTTTTCAAATTTGGTTGAGTCCATCCCAGATTGCTCCAGTTATTGGTTTTATCTTTTATCTGGAATTCAGCCACTTGAAGAACCCTCACTGAAGGGTGCTAGAAACATAAAATTGTCCTGAATAACTACAAATATGGAGGATATAAGAGGAATTTAGGGAACGATAGTTGAATCAGCCGAATTTCCTAAGAAATTAGATGTGATTTTACTCAACTTGGCAGTTTCAATATAGAAATTCTGCCAATGTGTAGCAGATGCTAGGAAAGAGGGGTCATCCTAGCAGTGAGCAACGAGGAAGCTGAAAAGAGCTTAAAAATAAAAACAAGAGAGAAAAGGATGCACCATAATCTCAATCTTGTGAATGAGTGATGATGATCTAAGAAGGATTCATAAAAAGTTATTTTTGAGGAGTGAGAAATGGTCATGTTTGGTCATCATATATTAGGGTTATTTATTTATTATTAAAATTTAATTGAAAATTGGTATGTTTACCACTCGGTGACAAAATGCTCTTCCATGCACTACTATATCATCAGCATGCTATTTCTTTCCCCTAAAAAATATCAGGCTGGTTAGTTGCATCTATTTGTGGTTGGCTGTTAAGTGTGGGTCACAACATGCTAGGGTTTAATTATTTATATTCAGGATTTTTAGATTAATTTTGTAGTATTAATATTTAGGATAAATAGTACTAATATTTATAAGTTTAACATAATGTATTGTACTTATACATAATACAAAATAAATATTCAGTATTAGCAACTATTATTTTTGGAATTTCACCATACATATGATAATATGAACTAATAAATAAATAAATAATTTAATGTATAAAATTTAAATAAATTATTTTGCTTTTTTGGATTTTTAAACTTTTATATTAAATTATTATTTTGGTGATTTCAATCATGCAATCAGAGACAATCATTTACATTCATGGCCAAGCCCATTTTAGTTCTATTTGCTATATTTTTTATAAAAAAAAAAAAATATATATATATATATATATATATATATAGAGAGAGAGAGAGAGAGAGAGAGAGTGTGTGTGTGTGTTGTTTTGTTAGCCAAATATGATCACTTTGCAATGTGATTAAGTGATTAATTTAAACCACTACTGGTTTTTATTTTTCTTCACTCCTATTATACATGTTGCTTAGCTTCTATTTGTTGATCACAATGGTGATTGGACTGTTTTTCTTTCCAACTCATGATGCTTGGATATTTATCTTGATAATTGTTGGTCATTTAGGTATAAATTTCAAAACACTACTTTCTCAGCCAAATCCTGATGTTTTTAGAAGAAATTCTAATTAGTAAATTTGCATATATAATTTTCCTGGAACTAAACAATTTTTCTCGTGTCCTATACTCATTAATTTTTCCACCAATATCATAAATTTAGAAGCTTATCAAAATCTTATGGAGGGAATTTTGTTGGATGATGCAGGTGGGTGAAAATGAACCATTTGTTTCTGAACTTTTATCTAGTTTATCAATTACTGTTTCAGATCTTCAGCCTCATCAGGTTCACTCGTTCTATGAGTCTGTAAGTATTTTATTCTTCCCTCATAACTTCTTTGTACTATTGTGAATGTATATTTTATTTTTTTTCTAGATTCATTAATTTTCTATTATTCTAAATGCAGGTTGGTCATATGATTCAAGCAGAACCTCTTCCTGCCAAGAGGGACGAGTATCTGAGAAGGTTAATGGATCTTCCAAATCAGGTAATTACTAAGGTCTTATGGTATGTCTTGAAATTCTCTTATCACATTAATGGTCTTTATGTGATGATAATTTTTTAGAAATGGGCTGAAATCATTGGGCAAGCTAGCCACAGTGTAGATTTCCTGAAAGATCAAGAAGTCATAAGGACAGTTCTTAACATCTTGCAGGTACACAATCATAATCATAGATATCATTTTGCATACGACAATCTGATTATTTGCTAATATTAGGTTACTATGCTTGTTTAAAACTATTACTGTTGGTTATTTTCCATCTCTTATATGGATGCAACATAATGCTCAATATTTCTTGTTTGACATAACTTATTTTGGAATATAATTTTTTTAACCATATTCTAGTTGAATTTGATGTCATGTTGCTTTCGTATTTTATTTGTTCACTTTGTCTTATACAACAACAACAACTAAGCCTTATCTTAGTAGGTGGGGTTAATTATATGAATTCTTTTACTCCTTTTCTATTCCTTATTATATCATTATCTGTAGTTAAATAAAATTTATTTTATTTTATTATTGCTAATCAAGTCTTCTTTGGTCCTCTTCTTCCTCGTTTAACATGTATATTTATCATAATTTCACATTGTCTAATTGGAATTTTATTAGTCATGTAAGTACATATTTGTATCTTCTAAAACACGTTTTTCTAAATTTTTCTCAACGGACGCAATCTCAATTTTTTTCTCTGATGTTCTCATTTCTTATCTTATCCATCTTCGCATGTCCACTTTGCCTTATACTATTTGTAAATTAATTAATCTAGAAATTTAGTAATCATATTGTGAAGTTTCTACAAAGAGTGAATAAGAAAAAAAAAATCAGAGATGAACCTTTTTTTAAAAAAATCTACATGGACATCAATGATGGATGCTATTGTTTAATTAGTCAAATAATTGAGAAAAAACTATATAAGAACTGGATACGACTTTTATTCACTAAAAATGATCATGATAGTTCCTTGTTACTCTAGCGTCTTGCAGAAAAGTAATGAGCAGGGTTACTAGTAATTCAGACTGTTCAATCAAAAATACTTGGGCAAGTCAACTTGACCAAAGGATTGAAAATTTGAAACCTAGAAATTTGTAAGACTATGGTGTGTCTGGCTGTTTTATAGTTAAAATGCTGGGAAGTAAAGAAAGGATGCATACCAAATTACTGTAATTTGCATGTGTTTGGATGTGTGATTGTTAGGAGAGAAGAAATAGAAATGTTATTTTATGTGAGCAATTATGTGTAGCATCAATGGATGATAAAATGGGAGAAATAAGGGATGGATAATTGAAGTCCTATAGATTTCATAATTTCATTAATTAGAGTTGAAGATCCTAGGCAGAAAGGAAGAGAGAAAGAACAGAAAATAATTTGAAGTACTTAACAACTAACACATTAAAATCTTCCAAGTGATTGAGACATTATTAGTATCAGATTTATATAGTCGATTATAAACAATTGGGATATACAGTTTGTTTTTGTTGTAAACTGATGATTTATGCCTTTAGATTCTATCAAAGCACACCAAGAATGGTTCTGACTTAGCACCTGATAAGGAATCATCTGTGAAGTTAGAAAAGCTGAATGAGGCTGGTGACAAGTTGAAATTGTTTTTTTTATTCACCAATGCCTGACCAAGAAATGAGTTGATGAAATCTCATGGTTGTCACCTTAGCAGGGATAGCATTTTTCCATTCTTGGTGTTAGGAAGTAAAGAAAGGATGTATATCATAAGATACATGTGTCTGGATGTGTGATTTCTAGGAGAGAAATAAAAATGTTATTATATCTCAGCAATTGTGCAGCATTAATGGATGATAAAATGAGAAAATAATGGATGGGTATGTTTCACAGCTTATATTCAAAATTTAATTAATTAGAGTCAAAGATTTTAGAGGGAAAGAAAGAGCAAAAGAGCACTCAAAATAATTTAAAGTACTTAACAACTATCAAAAAAAAATGATCCAAGTAAAATGATCCAAGTATAGTTGATTCTAAACAGTTGGAGGGTAAATAGCTTGTTTTTGTTGTAAACCAACGATTTACGCCCTTGGATTCTATTAAATCCCACCAAGAAAGGCTCTGACTGAGCATCTTTTAAGGAATCAAATGTGAAGCTAGAAAAGCTGGAAGAGGTTGGCGACAAGTTGAGATTGTCCTTTTTTGTGACCAATATCTGACCAAGAAATGAGCTGATGAAACCTCAAGGTGCTCTTACCAGGGATAGATTTTTTTTCTTTCCATTCTTGGATGATTCATCCTGCTATTGCTACTGCCTATAGTTGTTCCATAACAGATGGTGTTTAAATAATTTACTCATATGCATAACAATAAAAATCATATATCAGGTGGAACATTGTTGGATACATCAAACATTTTGATTTTCTTTAGGTTTCTACTAATACGTATGATTCTGCATTTCAATTAGCCTTTGCTCACTTATTACTGAATTGACAGGAAATGGAAATTAACAGAAAGAAAAAAGAAAGTAAAAAACGAGAAAAACACTACTTGACTTTCAGACTAGTTATTGGATTCTACTATCATGGTCGTCATAATTTGGTCTATGCAACCTAATATCTGCTAAATCCATATTATTTGGAAAGCTCTGGTCATAATTTGGTCTATGCAACCTAACATCTACTAAAATTTAAAAAAACACAGCCTGGCGCACGAAACTTCTATTAATATGGGGTCCTAGGGAAGAGTCAGACCACATTGGATCAATTGTATACAACCTTATCTTGCATTACAATAGGTTATTTTTGTGACAACCCCATGACCATAAGGTTACAAAGCAACAACTCTACCATTGCACCAAGGCTCTAGTAAATCTATATTATTTGGAAAGCTCCAGAACCTCTAGACTGTGTTTTTTATTGTTCATTATCAATGTTGAGATCTTTCACTAATGCACCTCCCAACTGCTCTATTTCATTCATTCTCTTTCATTGAACTACAACACAAATATACTGTGGGAGAAAGTCAGTTATAGCTTGTGTTATACAAAGCAATGGAAGGAATTTTGCATTTCTTTAATTATCCCTTGTACTACATGATGTATGACCTTGCAATTTTCATATCATTCGGGCCAGAAGTAATTGTTGTTTGATTCCAACATTGATATTCACTATTAAATGCCCATTAAATTTGTGATCTTTCTGTAAAGAAACTTTTTGGGCAATCCTTATTTCTTGACATTTTATTTGATAGTAACATGTATTTTTCTAGTGGATATTATAACAGATCTGTACTCTTGCATTTTACATGTAGAAAATGACTATGTTAGTTACATACAAATAATTCATATATAATTTCATGATGCTCGTTAAATTTTGTTATTGCATGATTGAAGTTCATATCACATGGAAACTAATCCTATTTTTTGATGGTGCTTGGCAGACAAATACTAGTGCTGCTAGTTCTCTTGGAACATATTTTTTCCCACAAATTTCCCTCATATTTTTGGATATGCTTACGGTCTACAGGTGCATTTTAGTGTTTTCACTTTTCTGTTTTTTGAGGTCTTTCGTGTTTTACCATACAGGAATGAGTATTATAATCAATTTTCTCCTTAAACTATACTAACATGTTCATATCTGACTCTTCTCCACAGAATGTACAGTGAATTAATATCTAACAGTATTGCTGAAGGTGGTCCTTTTGCTTCAAAAACATCTTTTGTTAAGCTTTTGCGGTATGCGCCAATAGTTTGCTTGTCTTGTTGCATTAGATTTCCTAATCATTCAAATTCCGAAGAATTAGTCTTTTTTTTTCGAGTATGTTCTGTCAGATCTGTAAAACGGGAGACACTCAAGCTGATTGAGACATTTATAGACAAAGCTGAAGATCAACCACACATTGGCAAGCAGTTTGTGCCACCTATGATGGATCCTGTCCTTGGTGACTATGCCAGAAACTTGCCAGATGCTAGGGAATCTGAAGTATTATCACTATTCGCAACCATTATAAACAAGTATGCATAACTCTACATTTTGTCTGCATTATTCCTTGTATGTTATCTGGTTTTCTTTCAATGGGCAGTTCTACTTCGTGTTTTTTAGCCAATGATTCTCGAAGGTTTAGCAATGAACTGTAGACCTATTTCTTCTTTCCACGTGTGGAACTACTTTTGCTATGTTATAGTTTGAGCAGGGCATTCTTTTCTGTCCGATAAACTTCTTATTTACAAGACATTTATCTCCAGGGGGTTTGTTTAGTTTTTTTAGATAATCAAGAACTGCAATCAGTTTGTTAAATTGTATGGTTAAACTACGAGAACACTCATATGGACCTCCATCCTAGTTTGGTATGGCTATTATAAAGTAAGGTTTGTATCTTTTGGAATAGTTCAACTAAAGAATGAGCTAATTGAACTGTTTCATCTATGATGTCACAGTCCCAAATCTTTTTGGTTTGGTTTTGATCACTTTTTTACCACTTATTGTTCTTCATCCCACCTCTTTTTCGGTTATACTGTAGCTGTTCAATATTGGGCATCATCGGCTTGTACTAGTGCATAATGTTTACAGATCAATAACTAAATTACATGATGGAAAATTATCCTCCAAATCCTGCTGGATTATGGATTATATTATTTTTAAGGAAATTGCATACTTTTCCTAGCACTTCTGATCTTCCAGTGTCCTGTCCTGTCGAATTTCTTAACGGAATAAAACAGATATTGTTGCATTTGTGGGGGCAACAAGCCTTCATTGTCACCTCTGTTTTGGCATCTCTATGTACCACATCTGCTAACCACTACCCACCCTTCATTGTGGGGCTTCTTAGTATACACTACTACTGTTTTGGAAGAAACTAAAATTGGTTGAATTTGATTTTGACCACCATACCTGACCTTTTCTGCAAAATTTCCATAACTTCCAGAAAATGTTAATCTGCCATGCTGATTTCAAGATTTCTTTTAGTTTGCACAACAATCTAGAATCTTCAATACAGCTGATTAAAAAGCTGGCTGGCCCACCACGTTATAGTCAAACTCCTGCTACACAATGTTGACTGTTGACTTGACAGCTTGTTACAGGGGTAAAGTAAAAGCAAACTTGAAAATCTTGGTGTGAAAAGGGTGGTGGGATAAAATTTCCCAGAAGATATTTTGTCATCTTCTTCTGTACTGTAGTGCATCACAAAGATGTTTCTGCTGTGAACACAAAGATGTCCCATAAATCTATTCCTTTTAATACTGCAAGTAAAAAGTATTTCTTGCATCAAAACTTTATGTATTTTTTATATAAATCATTCGGTGATCTCAGATAGTGTGGTGTACATGTTGCCATGGTCTCTATGTTTATATTAGACATGTATCCTTCTATCTCTTATGCCTTTAACAGATTTGACTCATCCAACTATAGAACTTATTATTGACTTTTGAGCATGGGTTGGTTGTTCACCTAGATTAGCCTGCCGTTTTGTAGTTTATATTGTTGCTGCCTTGTGTTAAAATTTGTTGGCTTGTCACAAATGTATTTGAGCAGTTACTATCTGATTTTGTACTTTCTCATTTGAATTGGTTTCTTGCAGGTATAAAATTGTGATGATGGAGTATGTACCTCGCATATTTGAAGCTGTATTCCAGTGCACTCTCGAGGTGCATATGCACTTAAAATGTATGTCATGATTATGAGATTTTCTCTTCTGTGAGACCCCCCTTGTGTTGCAGATGATCACCAAGAATTTTGAGGACTATCCAGAGCATCGTCTTAAGTTCTTCTCTTTGTTACGTGCGATCGGTACCCATTGTTTTCAAGCTTTAATTCAACTATCAAGTCAAGTAAGCCATGATTTTTATTTGTTTATCTAACTACTTTGTGCATTGAATATTCACTAACATGTATGTATGCCATTGTTATATAATTTGAGTGTTTTTATTTTGTGTCAAATATTACTTATCTTATAACAACAACTAAGTCTTATTCCACTATATGGAGTCGACTATATAAATCCTTCTACGTCACTATGTTATATCTTCTATTATATCATCATCTATACTTAAATAAATTTTATCTTATTTTATTATTGCTAATTGTCTTTTTTGATCTTCCTCTTTCTCGTTTGATGTGAGTATTTATCATAGTTTTACATCGCCTATCTAGAATATTTATTGATCGTCTAAGTATATGTCTGTACCATCTTAAACGTGTTTTTCAGAGTTTTCCCTCAATAGATGCAACTTCGATTTTCTTTCTAATGCTTTCATTTTTTATTATGTCCATCATCTTATGTCCACACATCCAACTCAACATCCTCATCTCTGTAATTTTCATCTTTTGCTCATGTGCTTGAGTCATTGTCCAACATTCAATGTCATATAATATAATAAGTTTAACTGTCGTTTTGTGGAATTTTCTTTTAAGTTTTAGAAGTACTTTACAAAAATGATCTTAAATATTTAAAGTTCTCAGTTTTAAACAACTCGCCATCTCCTATTTTAACAATTATTTCATTACGTTTAATATTGTTAAATTTAAATTTCATATATTCTGTCTTTACTAAATTTAAAATTTTTCACTTTTAGTATTTTTCGTTAAAATTCTCATTTAATATTTACTCCTTTACATGTCTCATCTACTAAAATGATATCATTTGCAAATAACATGCACCACAGTATTGTCTTGAATGTGTTCAGTGAGTTCATCCATGATTAGTGTAAAAAAATAGAGACTTGGAGCTGATCTTCGATGTAACCTTATCTTGATTGGAAATGCTTCAGTTAATTCGTCTGAAGTCTTTACTTTGGTCGTTATATTCTCGTACATATCCTTAATTAGTTCAATATATATTATGCTAATATCTTTCTTTTCTAGAATTCTCTATATAATTTCTCTTGAGACTCTATCATAAGCTTTTTTTTAAGTCAATGAGTATCATGTGTAGATTTTGCTTTTGTTTCTAATACTTTTCAATTAGTTGTCTGAAAAGATATATAACTTCTATTGTCAATCTTTCAAGTATGAATCCAAATTAATTGTTCATTTTCAATCACCATGGTCTCCTTAATCTTTTTTATATTACTCCTTCTCAAAGTTCATGGTATGACTCATTAATTTAATACCCCTATAGTTTGAATAATTTTGTGCGTCTTCCTTATACCTATATAAGAGAACTAGAGTACTTAAGTCATTTATATTTTATTTCCCTAAGCACTTTCATACTTCTATCAGAATATCATATTATCCAATGATTTTTTATTTTGCATCCCATTTAAAATTTGATCTAATTCTGAAGTTTGAATTCTACGATAAAAAATTTAAATTTTTATACTCATTTAACATACTTAAATTACTTAAGTTGTTCACCTAAACGTTCATTAAAAAGTTGATGAAAATATCTTTTTCACCGTTTTTTTATTTCTCCATCATTTATTAGTACTCTATTACATTCATCTTTAATATATCTTATTTGGATAAGATCTTTTATCTTTTTCTCTCTCATTTTAGATCTTATCTTATGTTTTATAATTGCTTTTGTTTCATCTTAGCAATTGAAACTTGTGATGGATTCAATCATTTGGGCTTTTCGCCATACTGAGAGGAACATTGCTGAGACTGGCCTTAATCTTCTGTTGGAGTTATTGAAAAATTTTCAGGTCAGAATTTCCAGATCAGGTCATCTTATGATTTGGGCAGTATATATTAACAATTTAATATTCCTGTGTACTGACAGGTTTCGGAGTTCTGTAACCAATTCTATAGAACATATTTTTTGACAATCGAGCAGGAGATCTTCGCTGTCTTGACAGACACATTCCACAAACCAGGCTTCAAGCTACATGTTTTAGTGCTTCAACATTTGTTTTGCTTGGTAAAAAGAAATTGCTTTCTTATTAGCCCTTGTCTTTAAAATTTAACTTGGTTAAATTTCAGGTTGACTCTGGTGCATTAACCGAGCCACTATGGGATTCTTCTACAGTTCCATATCCATACCCAAACAATACAATGTTTGTTCGAGATTACACCATAAAACTACTGGGATCATCATTTCCAAATATGTCAGTTGCCGAGGTAGAGATAGAGTTCTTTTCGTCTCTTTAATCTCCACCTTTTGTATACTTTTACTGAACGTGTTTTTTTGTTCTTGCCCAGATAACTACTTTTGTTGGTGGATTATTTGAGTCAAAAAATGATCCTCCAAACTTCAAGAATCATATACGAGATTTTCTTGTCCAATCAAAAGAATTCTCTGCTCAGGTATTTTTGCCTGTTTGTTTAAATTTGCAGTTACTTTATCTTGATGGGCCAATTAGTTAATTTGATGTATTGATAGAGGTCTGTTCCTATTCTATACCTGAATAGCCCTTGCGAACTTGGTAACTAGTTTTTGTTTGTGCCTGTTGTTCAGAATGCAAAAACTGCAGCATCTAGACTGTACTATGTAGGGCTCTAAACTCTTGTCCAATGACTGAAATTCTTGGGATTTGAATCCTAGGATTTGAAAATTAAGGCTTAGTAACAGTTCAATTTAAATTATTTGGCAAACATTTGCCAAAAGATTATTGCAATTTGGTCAGAAATAAGTAATTTTTTAAAGAGTTAAACTTGTAAATTTATGCAAAAAAGTAGGTATGTAAAATCAATCATGTGCATATACACATTGAAGGGGACTGTATGAAAATGCCTGCACGTCACTAATAATTTTTTTTTATCTTGTTTCCACAGGATAACAAAGATCTTTATGCAGAGGAGGCTGCAGCACAGAGAGAACAGGAACGCCAGAGAATGTTGTCCATTCCTGGGCTCATCGCCCCTAACGAGCTTCAGGACGAGATGGTGGATTCATAGTAACTCATATAACTTTTCAATGCTAATTTCATAATTATTATCTGTTTTCCAAATCTCAACGAATGCCTCACACTACTTGGCTAATTCTCTGCTGGTGGTGATGTGAGGATGTCTATTTCTAATTTGACGTCCCTTTTTGCTGATTTTATTTTTATGAGAAGGTAGAGGAAACTCTAGCTTGCCATAGAGAGCTACTTGGACTGGTGATATTTTCAGGCTTGCTCCATAATCTGGTTGAGCCGTAGCTTCTTGGTAGAATGTATTTTACTAGTATAGGGCTAGCATGGTGTGTAGCATACCTCGGCTTAATGTATTTAAGTATAGGGGACTTGATGTTTTCATCCCAAGTTTTTTTCATAGAAGAATCATTGCCTAAAATCTCTTATGGTCAGCCCTAACAATGTCATGTGAATTACATTATTGCAGCTGGATCTTCGATTTTTTAATTATGGAATCTAAATAATTAACAAGATGAGTAATTACTTCTGTAAAGTGCAGTTCACAGGTTGGCTGGTGACCTATATGTGCTAACCCATTTTGATCTTGTTTGGTTGTGGTTGTTTTCCAACATTTAATGTTCCAGGTGTGGCCAACTTATTTTGGCTAGTCCTGTGGGTTTGCGTGGCATAGCCAAACAGATTCCCTGCCAAACAGTGATGGTATGCTGCGATGGTATAGATGTACAATCTGATACTAAAAAGCTAGCACCAAACACTACTACAGCAGAGCTGCACACTGACAGAGCAAAGGTCAAGTGTCACCATCAATTCTCACACCTTTTCTTGTATCAGACAGTACATGTTTAAGAAACCTTAGGATTAGCAAAAACTTAAACAGAATCAGTTGTGAGATACAGATTGTAGCTGTAGTTCAGTACGAATAAGCTTTAAATGCACATGGCGATGTTAACACACTAATAAAAATCATCTCATATGTTTAACAGATAGTAACAATCTCAAAGAGAAACACCTGCTCAAACTTTGAACAACACAATGGAAAGTTTACCAAGTTGTCTGAGAAATAATACTCACTCGGATGTGTCATGCTATCAAACACTGTCATTGGTCGTGTTTTCTTTTCCAGTGTCATCTTTAGTTGGCACAATATCTGGGAGGGATCCTGACCGCATGAGCTCCCTTACCTTTCGAAATTCATCGTAGTGAGCCTTGCGGTGCTCCTTGAAACTTAGTCTTGATTTATATATTTCAGAATCTGATAGGAAATGAATAGTAAGTCACATAGTTCACATACCAATAAGTCTCTTAATCTACATGCATTCAGATGTTATGTGTCATAGGGCATGAAAAAAGTTTCACTTTTCTTTATTGTACCATGCCCTTGTTTTTTTTGTTTTTTTTGCTACTCCATAAAGTCTATGCAACTATGTGATAATAAATATGAAATTAGTAATTGTGAACCTTCATCTTGCTTCGTGGCACCAGATTCAACTCCCATAGATGGCTGGCCCCCATTCTCTGAAAATTGTTTGCTTGGAGAAGGCAAATCATCTGAAATAGTTCCCATTGCTTCTTGGTCATCCAAGCATTCATCAAAAGCTCTTCTTGGTGATGAAGAACCTGCATGCACCTGAACTTTATGATTTATGCCCCATGGAAGTTGTCTGAATATAATATAATCGTCGAGGTCTGAAGACCTACCATCATCGTCCACCATAGGATGATAGGGCGTTTTAGGTTCAGTTATTTTCTGCCTCACTGGTTTGTTGGTTTCAATTTCATGCAAGTTTTCCTCATTCCATGTCACTCTAGGCTGACTGAAAGATGTATAAAATGTGCAACTCAAGCTTTATATTATCCAAGATGGAGAAATACATGCATCTGTTTCAGAAACAAAAATGGTGGCAGCTAACAATTTCAAATAAAAAAATCTGCATAATTTCTAGATACTGAGTCTTGTAGTAGAAAAAAATAAATTTTGCTTTGAATGATCATGAAGCCAATTTCCTTGTAAAATAGACAAGAAAACCTAAAAGATCATGAATTATAGGGTTTGTGAATTTTCAAGCCAATTGGATTAAGATCAACTAATTTAGGAAAACAAATTTTGGAAATCTTGTTTGTACAGACATCTAGAATGGCGAAGAAGACGAAGGAAAAGCAAAATGGCATGCATTAAAATATTTTCACAATTTTCATGCCACTTGTAAGTTGTAACAACATTTAAGTGGAATAGAAAAAAAAATATTACACATGATAACACCAGGCAAATTGCTAGTACTAACCTCATTGTTCAAAATAATATATTTCCTTAGCTATCAGTGAAATTCCTGATTGCTCTATGATTTCCCTGTGTATGTAAAAATAATTACAAGTTAAAACTGTTAACTTCAAATACAAATCTTGAAGCAAAGAAATGATTATTACAAGTAGCGCAAGCTTAAATTTTAAAGCATCGATTCATGAATGCATATAGCAAGGCTGCGTGGTAACTTTAGCAGGGGGGAAAAAATTGCAGCACACTTCCTTGAAAAGAAATGTCATGACAGGCCATTCATTAGAAAGTACATAATCAAACAAAATTCACAAACTTCTAGTGGTAAGTTGGAAAATACTTGTAAAGAGGATGTGGAAATTATAATTAAATTAAATTAAAATATTTTTGATAGTTATAGTCAACAGATCCCACAAATTATCTGATCTAGGTCAATGCCAACTTGTGCCAGTATGAAAAAACTGTGGAATAGTGGGTTCCATTAGAGAAGGCACAGCAAAAGATGAATTTGTGCTACTTATCAATAGTTTCCATCAGTCCCAAGCCTTTACCAATTTCCTTCTTCAACATGTAGATCATCAGGAGTTCACATCTGGTTCCTAATTTGTTCCTGCTTATTCAGCCATTCCAAAGTGAACTCAAGAAACCCAATTTGGACTGACATGGGACCCAAATCCAACAAATCCATGTCTTCCAATTCCAAATCAGGCATACTTGACGAGACCAAAGTAGCCTAGAAACCTATAAGATATTCATAATTGAATTTGCAAATACTCCTAGAATTGTTGACTCAGCAGAATCAACATCTTGTATACATATGATAAAGAATAATTGATCAATACAGTCGAGCCTCTTAACACTGTGGTCAGAAAAAAAAAATCTATAATACACATAGCAGTTATAACATTTTAAATGCTCGAGATTAGAAAACCATAATTACACTTTTATTGATATTTGCTAAGGAATAATGTTAGTAACCAATCCACAGAAGCTTGAAAGTAGAGAAATCTTCTGCGTGAACACTTCAGATATAATTTTGGATGGTGCATAAACTCTGAAGTTTGCATATGTGCGCACAATAGTGGTAACAGTATGCGTTTCATATATGTAAACATGTTACATATATAGAACAACTTTGAAAATTCGGACCATCTGATATCCATGTTTACAGATTTAAAAGGATATAAATTTTTTACACGGAAATGTGGTTCTGTAAGGCCAATCAAATCAAACATGAGTATCTCCATGACTCCATCCTCACATAAACAAGGAGTCTAATTAGCAATGCACTGTGAACATTTGAGTGAATCCAAAGCAAAAGAGTTTATTTGATTTATAATCAGGCAACCGACTATATAGCACTATCAAATGAAATGAACCCAGATTCTTATTGTAATGGGAAAATTCTTGTGCTTAATCGCAAGGCAATCCTTTCTACCTATGTTTATTATTCATCAACTTAAGCTTATTCTAGGTCCATAACACTCTCTCCCTCATATGCTAGAACCCCTTAAGGATTTATTTAGAAAATCTACTAAAAATGAAGTGGCAGCTTGATTATCGCAGTACAATTTCATAGGCTCTATAAAAGCATGTTTCAATTCGGTCACACTTATTGATCTAAATGTTATATTGTTAGGACCATAGCCTTATACTTTGCCTCTACCACCTGATCTACCATTATGGTCTATTTCTCTCTTTCAATAAATTAGATTATCTTTCAGAAAAGTATAAAAGTCCAATGTGAATCATTAATCTACGGGATAAGATGATGAGATTGTGGTAAAAGCAAGCATCTCCATGTACACATACAACATGAGTGGAATGGGCTCTAATTTAAGACAAATAGTGTGTAGGGACATACTTGAGAAGTTTGCCAAACCAATCCTACATCATCTTGACATTTGAAGTGTTCTTGAAAATGTGTTTACAATCATTTGTAAAAGCCTATATTCAATCAATATGAGTGCTATTTCAATGTCTAACTGTCATGGAAGAGATTATGAATTAGTCATAAGCCCAAGATACATTACTCGTATACAGATTCCTAGCCTATGTCCAAATCTCATAGCAAAAGAAGAAGCAACAAAAAATGCTCATAAGGATAAGATCAATGAACAACCAAACTTGAACCATTGCAACCCACGAAGCATAGTTCTTCTGTCCAATTTCTCTGTAGTAATCATTATGGAGCAATTGAGGCTCTAAAGGCCAATGGTAGGAAGCATCAAGGAGGTAGCCAAAAAGTCTGGCATTTTGAATTGAAGGTAGCCCTTGAATAATGCCCTCAAAAGCTGGAAAATTGATTTTGTTGTGCGAAGGAGAAGAGACCAAACTTTTGTTGTCTAACCAAGAGAAGTAAAGAAGAATCAAAAGATTTTGCTATCTAGCCAAGAGATCCAAATCTTACACCTCCTCAAAACCAAATAGGAGCAGATTGCATCATGTCACTCTACAGTTTTGGTTGAGCACCAGCACCTGGTCACCAGGTCCAGTCAAGCAGCAACAGAAGAATGATTGCAAGCAGAAGGTGGCTAGCATTGCTTGCACATGGAGAGGGAAGCGAGCTCAAGAAGATGCCACCAACATGGTGTTCAATTACAGATGGAACAACTGCAATCTGCTCTACAATACCACATATAGGTACTCTCGTGCATGGCACGAATTAGATGGTTGGCATTCAAATGATAGGGGAATGCAAGGTAGGAGATCAATTTTGCTTTGAGACCATGTAATGGGAGCATCCGTAGGGTTAAGTCTCCTCCATCTATGTTTATGATTCATCACTATAAAATTACAAATAGATCCCTAATATTATATGGTATCTACACTTAGGTTTCTAGATCCATAACACTTATATTAAGTTTGACAATATGAAAATAACAATGGGAAGAGTATCCTCCCTTTAGCACTTCAACCTGAAGTCATTCTGCATGAACAAAAAACTTTCAGTTCTTATTATGGAAAACATGACATCTATTTCACATTGCTTTTTTTGAGCATTTGTGTTAGCTGTCTCTAAATCAGGAATAAATGCCGGTTAACATGGGGATGTTAGATGCTTGTAAAAAAAACAAAGAAGCTATTATCAAGTAGACATTGCCAGTTCAAATAAAGTCCACCTGCTAAACCCAAATGGGTTGTTTATCAAAATGGTTAGCAGACCTCTGAAAAAAATAACAATATTGCATAATTATTATGGAGATAACATAAGCACCTGTAAAATAATGAACTTACTTGTACGTGTCTAGATAATTTATTCAAAAGGAAAATTTTAAGTGAGAAACAATATTGCATAATTATTATGGAGATAACATAAGCACCTACAAAACAGTGTATTTCTTTCAAAATTATACTCCATTATGAAAGATAGATTGCCAAACTAAATTGTGAGCATAGAACCGAACTGTAGGATCATGAAAATTAGTAAAAAAAAATGTATACTAGAAATAGATGATGGAGGTGAAGGATTATTGCGATTTCATTATTTTCATCCAGCATTTTACCATGTAAAATAGGTACCCTTCATTACAAACATTCTATAACTAGATTGAATGCACAGGCAACAAATAAAACACATTACAAGCAGGAAACCCGCATCTCTGATAGAATTAATTACTTATCACTGCTTCTGTAACACATTTCCAGGAAGGTACTAATAAAATAAAAACAATTAGATTAAAAAAGAGAGATGTGACTACGCATAAAAGAAAGCCTTCAACAGTTTTATTCCTGGAAGTGATAAAAAAGACATCGACAGGCCTATATTCAAGAGCGCATGAGCTATCCAACTGAAGGAATGCAAGACTAATTGTCCCGAATTCAGCAAGAACAGTTCAAGCCTATTTTAGAATTATCCATGGATGAAAGAAAATATACTTTTCATCCTACATGATGCGTAGAAAAAACAATCCTCGATAACAGTTTAATTTATGCAGATCATAATAACTGCCACAGAGAGCATATTAAGCAAAACTGGACCAGAGGAATGCGATATATGTGTATATATATTTTTTCATCATACATGAAGCATAAACACGAAGAAGTAGGTAAACCAGAAACCTATCCAGATTAATTTGAGCATGTTGTTTCTCGTCAAACAAAGATCCATCAAAATAACGCTTTTCCCCCACATGAATCTTGGAAAAAAAATCTAATTCTTAGTGATTCTCGAAGGAAACATAAGACAATTAGACGATGAAGCCGACGAACCAAAAAAAACAAGGGAGAAATTACCTGAGCGAGGAGGGGATGCAAATGGAGGGCAATGATAGCCAGCTGGTGGAACTATTTGTAGATCTGGAGATGCCAGTTCTTGAGAACAAGTGCTGTCCGCGTAACCGCGTCGTCAACGAGAGGCGAAACAGTGCCTAGTGCCGGCTGGCGCAGCTCAGAGCCACGGACGACTGAAGAAACAGGGAACGGGTCAATTCTCTCGAACTACTCTCGGGGTCCTTAAATAAAATAATAATAATAATATTTAAGAAAATTTAATTAAGTTTTAAATTAAAAAAATATTTAATGTATTCTGACATTATTTTAATCAAAACTCAGTTAAATAAAAATAAATAAATTTTAAAAATGATGCATTTTATGTTTCAACTTTTTAGACACATTTAATGGAATTCAAAATAGAGTTAGCACATAGATAAGATTAAGATGACTAATGATTCTTTTGAAATATTATTGAGCCAATATTGAATCATGTTTTGACACTAAATATTTATCGAAGCCTTTTTTTTTTGAATTACTTTTCCTATAATTGATATGTAGTGGTAAAAGATCATTTAGTATTCTTAATGTCTATTATGAGTAAACGTGGATCACATTGGGAATTTGTTTAGGATGGAGTGATGGTTGCATGCAATATACAACTGGCTAGAGGAGGGGTGAAAGGTTAAAATTCTAAAAATGGATTATTTTTTTTTGTAGACATAAAGGATCTAAGTATTAGATGTTTGTGAGATGCTCCTAAATCTAAATTGTATATGTAGTGAGAACAATCAGAATGAAATTACATAATGCTAACATAGGTTTTACATTGTTTACAAACTTTGTTCATGATGGTCTCTTTTCTGTTTACTCGGGCACTTCCTCTCCTCAAAGCTGCAATCGCCTCTTGCTATCTGAACTCCAATGGCATGGGAGGCAAAGTAGGTAAAAGTTGGTCGATTGCACATCCATTTCAATGAAGTCAGCAATGAGTGGAAGAATAGAATCCTCACATAGATATGAGATAAAAAGAAAACGAGTGCTAAAATAGAAAAAGAGCTTAGGAGAGAAAAGTCACCTGTGCTGGTGAAAAGAAAATTATATCTCTCTTTTACTTTCTCCAGTGACTAAATAGCCGACGGAAAAGGAATATCCATGTCGGATGTTACGCACTCCTCTATTATCATGACAGAAATTGATTAGGAGACCAGATCCAACCATCATTATATAAAATATCATATGACCCTAATCTATTCTCACGATGGATGATTAGGAGATCATATCTAACCACAATTACAAAAACTTCCTTATAAGTTGCTATATGTCCATCGGCTATTTGTCAGTCGTGCGATTAGGGGACCAGATCCAACTGTGGTAACCAAGAGTCGAACGTCGAGTACTAGATGGGCCAATTAGTTGGTCCTAGGTTGTGTCTTCCTCGTCTGAATGAGAGTGGGTGCTCAGGCATGCCAATTTGTTTTCGTACTTGGGCCTACCACCCCTTAGTGCTCGGGCATGTACATTTGAAGATGTTAGTTGGTGCTTGGGGATGCCAACCAACCCTTGGTGCTCGAGAATATCCATTTGAAAATGACCCTAGTGCTTGGTCCTACCTCGTGTCCAAGAATTAAGCCAAAGTGCTTGGGGATGTATGATGTTCGACAATCAAATCTGATTGATCGAAAAGTGAGATCGGCTACTCGAGAAATGACTCAAGTACCATCAGCTCCTATTGTAGGGCCTATTGACTTATCTAGTGAATCACTTCCATAAATCTACTACCAGTGGCTCTTATACAAGAGGTGATGGAGCAAGTCTACAATCCAAACCTTTTGGGATGATTATAATGAAGTTTGCTTTTCAAATAGAAATGAGGTGTAAAGCTAAGAAGAGAAGATTACTCAAAAACTTGTTCATTAAAGGCTTCCAACAAGAATCGTAAACACTTTGAGAGTTTGAACACTTGAGGAATTGGTACAAAAAAATACACAATATTTTCAACACCCTTGCCTTACCAAGCCAAAAAAATCCTCCAAAGTTTATACAAATGTTGCTTGAATGGGCACATTTTATCCACCTTACCAATAAAATAAGCTCTATCAACTGCTCTAGCTAGCATAGATGACCATTGAACAACCAACAACTATATATACCATTAGATGATTATAAATTCATTTCATTTGGTCGCTTGACTATTTTTCAAATATAATCTTTATGTTCACTAAGACTCTTACATCCAACCAACTCCATAGTTTATTAAACTATCCAATTCATTGAGATTCCCCTACATCATTTCTAAGTCATAAACTACCACTAGAGACCTATTATCCCGTATGATGCGGTGGAGATAATAGGGAGCATGTGGCAGGACTTGATTAGCACAAGGGCCATGTGATTAATCTAAGACTTGGTCAACATAAATTTTACGTGATGTGTCAACAGTCTTCGACCCGGCGAGCAATTGGATCTGCAAGCACTTAACTTGTCGACCTACAAGCAGTCTGACTTTTCGACCTCTCAACGTCCCAACACATGAAGAGGCATGGCAGTTATCAATATGAAGGGACATTATGGTTACAAGGGTACCTTGAAAGATGTGTGTCTCTTGAGTTTCTCTCCATAAGGCGAATCTCTTGAGCTTCTCTCATTATTTAAAGAAGCAAAAGCTTATTTCGCTCACCTCAAGCAGTTTAGCATAGTCGCCCCACAACAAGATACAAATAAATAAATCAGATGTGCAATAGGCCCCTTGGAGGGAGGGCATTCTACAGCTATCAGTCCTATGAATAGAACCTGTGCCCAAGGAAGCAAGTCTGCCTTCTAGGAACCAATTGCACTACGCCCTAGGGGAGGAGGACTCAAAGGAGGTATCATGATCATATAAGCTCTTCTACTTTTACTCAGTTCTTTACTCCCTTTCATCTTTTATTATATTCTTTTGAGACTCCATGATGATTTAGAGATCGGAGAGATATCACCAAAATAATTTATATGTGTCCTTTGACACGTGTTATTCTCCGCAGGATCAATTACACCACATTACAAGAAAAAAACAAGGAAAAGACTTCAACATCATCACTTTTTAGTCCAAAGTAGGCTCCTATGGTCGTGTCATCGTGGTGAGGCTTATGTCCAAAACACCGTAGATGGATTAAGACTTCAATTAGACCACCATATAGTTTATTATTGCATAGTTAAACGCATCATCTCTAGACGATATTGCTTAAAAGAAAAAAAAACAAACTCAAGATTAGGCATCATTTATAATTTCTTATAACTTTCATAGTTTCCCGTGTCTTCATCCACCCTAAAGACCTCTGATACCTCATCGTGATAAATACATTATCAAATTTTTAAAAATCATGTCAAAAATTCTAAATAAGGATGCAATACATCATCGTTATTTAAGATTTATTTGACACTTAAAATTTTGACTAGGTCTATTTGACATTCAAGGTTTTGACAAAACTTAATTGAAAGTTAAAATATTTTATATAATATCGAAAATCGAATTCAGGGCCCTAAACAATCACAAAATGCATTATTTTAAAATAAATTGTTTAATTCTCAACTACTCTTTTTTAATTTTCTTTTTTTGTGTGTGTTGAATTGCTAAGTAGGCATTAAAAGAATAATATAAAAGAAATAAAATAAATTATATGTGAAATGAATATGTAAAATTATTTTTTAAAATAAAATATTAATGTGCTAGAATAGTTATATATGCCTTAAAAAAAAGATACAATTAGACAAATAATTCAACAAAATTTATAATATAATTATATAAAGTTTCCACCGGAGCTGTATAACTAACCGTCTAGGTGAGTTATACAAATTGAACTTAATTTGTTTCTAAACTTCTATAGTTTGTAATAGTTAAGTTGGTTACAACGGACTTACTGAAGTGAATAATGATTAAATATTAACGAAATCGAAACAATGCTCTCTTCTGTTGTGATCAACTGTAGCTTCTCAATTTAATTCCTCATAGATGGGCTGTTAGTATAGCGAATTTCACGTTTTGCTAAAGTAAGTAATTGATGGATTAACTAAAATAATAGTTTATAAGTAAAAATACTTTAAAATTAATCTTTAATATTAATCACTTTTTTTTGGCATAGTCTGTGTGTGAATGAAATTCATTGATGGATAATGGACGTTGCAAAATTCGAAAGGCAGATCCATAAATTTTTTATATTATTTAAATAATAAATAGTAAATTAATTTAAATAAACTTGGACAAAGTTTAATTAAAAAATAAAATCAGAGATAATCTCATGATACTCTCAGAAGTTGAATTGATTAGTACGAAACAGAATTACTGAAGTGGATAAGGATTGAATCTCAACGAAAACAAAACAATATCTTCTCGATAATGGTCAACTGCAACTTTCCGATTTTACTTTCTCATAGATGATCGTGAAATCACTCGTGTGAAACTGCTAAATGATAGATTCTATCTTTTACTGAAAAGATAACCACGAGATAATAATGATAGTGAAGGATGATGATAGATCGTTTTGAACAAAAAAAAAATTGACAAATTTCAATTTAAATATTCCTAAGAACGAGAATTTCATCCTACATAAATTTCTGCTACTAGAAAATCCTGTTCCATAATATAATGCCTAAGAATGAGGTGCAAAAATATAAACCACAGGGGTGACTGATTTTATGCCATCTGATGTCCACAACTCACCAAGTATCATTAAAAAGATTACTATTGCAGCATTATTGACCAAATACCACAGTTATGAACAAAGCAAGTTACCAAGATATTTTCATTTCAAACAATCTAGAGAGACACAAAGAAAGGTGAGAGCATAACGAGATAAGGCTTTAAACTTTGAAAGGAAAGTAGTAAGGTTGCAATAACTTAACCTGAAATCTCCAATAAAAATACAACAGAACTCTTCGTTCAAGATAATTGTTTATTTCGATGCAACTGCAAATGTTTTGGCCGAATACGAGAAAAACATAATCAGGAAGTTTGAAAAGGGAAAACAAAAAAATCTGAATTATCAAAGGAACATTGAAGTTAACAGAGACCAGCGAGAGGATTTCTCTCAGGAAAGAGCCTTCTGCACCTCGACGGTGACTTCTTTAGGGGGTTTCTCGGCATGAAGTTGAGCGACAATGCCCTTTTTGCTGTAGTAATCAATGACCTAGAAATGCACAAAGATATTTCAGAACAGCAAACAAAATTGCCTATTGAGATCATTAGCAAGGTCGTCAAATTGTTTTTCATAGCACAGAACAATTTAGTGAGTTTAGGAACATGAATCGTAGTGAATCATGAATCATAAATTTTTACTAAAATATTCTAGAATAGGCTCAAAATGGTTTCTTTCTCATTTAAAATAATTTGTTGCATCCTGTACTTTATGTGATAAGGAGACATCTCATTTAATAACATAATATGATTGATCAAGTGCATTAACTACGATTCAGTTTGTTAATTGAAATCAAACTTTACAAAAAATATATATATATGTATAGGACAGTCATCGTGGTTTAAACATTGTCGACAGAATAAAATGAGGAAGAATATTGTAAACACGAAATCTATACAGAATTTGCATAGAAATTGACTGGTAACAACAATTGTAAAAAATATGTTGAAGCAGAGGCTCAGTCAATGCATTCATTTTTCCTTTCATTTGGCTCCATGAGAAGATACCTCAACTGGACAATCAGACAGCTCAGATGGAATATATGAACAGAAGAATGCTTGCAAACCACTACTGGAGGGATGGCTAGAAAGAGGAGGATGCAGAGTATAAATTGGTGGTTTGATGTTGGCAAGAATGTTCTACTTTTAGATAAAATGAATCTTCATACCTACACTAAGACAAGTACATGTGCACAAGAAAATAGGCAAACATGTAAATAGAAGCCGAACTGAATGACTTAAAGATGCAACTGTGTGAACTCCTGTAGTCTCCCAAGTTACATGAACAGTGTAAAAAAAAAACTAGAATCAAGAGCTTTTAATGAACAAGGGAGAAACCATACAGGTTCAGTTTGCCTATGAAAAGATTCAAGCCTTGACTTGAGGACTTCAGCTGTGTCATCCTTCCTCTGAATCAAGCGTTCTCCAGATACCTTCAAAGAAAAAGAATAAGAAAATAAAAAGCATGACAGAAACCGAATTAAGAAGTTATTCTGTAATGACATAGTGAGAAATTTAAAGATGTGAGACCACAACTTTAAACATTAAAATCCATTTAAAAGTGGTGGGAAAAAAAACATAATGAATGAACAAAGAAACTATAATCAAGTGAAATTCTAAGGCAGGTTTGAGGATGTTACAATGATATATCAACAAATCTGCTAGTATCCATGATCAGAAATGTTTAAAAAATAAAGTAATTTTTTTCTATAAATAAACAGGTAAAAAAATCTCAGGAAGGAATAATGAAATGTGCAGCATTGAGTTCATCAAGACGATCACTTTAAGATGAGAGGGACCAAGGGATTTCTGAATATAGAACTTGGACATGACAACCAGCATTATAATCTGCCTCCTACAAACTAAAAAATCATGACTGCTAAGCCAATAAAATCAAATGATGGTCAACTTTGTTAATTGAGAAATTTGAGTCATCATATTACTAGGGTCAAGAATTTCTGGAACCAGTTTTAGTTGTCATGAAGAATGCTTGAATATCCAGGACACTCCTAATCATTAGAACAAATTAATGGTGATGTTCCTCTTTGCTGGTTGCACACAGTCCAAAATGGTTCATACAGCAATGTTTAACCTCAGAATTCCCAGTAAGATTTTACTGTAGAAGTGGTAACATCCAATTTGGAACTCTATTAGAACTATAAGAGAAAACACCATATGCCTGATCACTAGCAATGTGGCCACAAGTGAGAAGTTCAATAAGAACTAGAAGCATGGATTAGACTAGAGGTTCAAATACAATGATCAGATTCACTAGATGTGGCCATGCTAAGTGGAAGAATTGGATTGAATAGTACAAATATCCAAACAATGTAAAAAAAAAGAAGTAATCTTCTTCATAGAATTAATGTTTGAAAGAATTAAAGTAAAACTAAAAGAATGAGAGATATATGTCACACACACTATCAGGGCGCTCAAATATAACTCTATAACTGAAAAAAATGACTAAAACCCTCTGAAAAGATATTAAAGAGCTCCATTGAACTTCTATGGCTTCATGCAAAGAAATTTGGCCCAAACTCCACGCAATTAAGAAACACGAAAAAAAATTATATGGAATGTAGTCTTGTAGCAGAACTAAATAAGTCCATTGTGGTTGAGCAAAACTATAGAGTAATGAACCATTTGCTTACATCATCGACACCAGGAACCTTTGGAGGATTAAACTTTGTATGATAAGTCCTGCCACTAGATGGATGAATCCAACGCCCAGTTATTCTTTCCTCCAAAATGGCATCATCAATTGCAAAGTTCAGCACCTTGTCAATCTTGGTACCTTGCTTTGCTAGCATATCATCAAGCTGCAGAAAGAATAAATAGGTTGAAAAGGGAAGAATAAAAGCGAAAAAAGTGAAACACAGTGAAAATTTCTCTACAGACAATAAATTCAGAACTGCAGACGAACAAGGAAAAATTACCTTTTCTGCTTGAACTACTGTCCTTGGGAATCCATCAAGAATGAAACCTTTCTGGCATGATGGCCTTTTTATAGCCTCATCAATTATCCCAACGACCAAATCATCAGAAACAAGATCTCCCTAGTATACAAAGAGCCAATGATTCAATAAGTAACAAGAATAACTAACCTTTAATCATACCAATTTTTTATAACAAAAGAGGAATACCTTATCCATAGCTTCTTTAGCTTTAATACCTAAAGGGGTCTTAGCAGCCACAGCAGCTCTCAACATGTCACCAGTTGCCAAATGACACAAGCAATATTCATCCTTAATAACAGGAGATTGGGTACCCTTTCCAGAACCCGGTGGACCTGCATGTTAAAATGCCATGAAGACAATCAGCAACACAATCTTGTTTATATCCATAAAGAAAGTTCAGGTTTAGCATTATGCAAGCAGTTCCAATAATTATTAACTATGATTACAAGTGCAAATAGAACCTGACATGTTAAAAAAATAGAGGAAGAAAAATACAACAAAATAATCACAATAGTATATCCATAACATTTCAGAAGGATATTCAACAACGAAAGGCAGAAGGCATAATGTGGAATATCGTTGTAACATTCAAAACAACAACACGAGCATCTACCAATAGATTCAGTAAACCCAGTGATGCAGCACAAGAAGAGATATTGTTGGAAGGATTGTGGAGTAGGAATCTGAAATTACCTGGACAAGAAGTGTAGAAAGATTGTAGAAACTTAGGTATCACACCTAAGGGTCCCTAGGCATCACACGGAGATTGCATCAAACAAGCTAAGAAAAAAAAACTCAATTTCTATTCCATATTCCATCATTCCAGCAACATACATATTTGTACTAGTAGATGGACTCATAGTAATGATAAAGCACTCATAAAGACTAGAAACATAAAGGACTCATAAGATGATGCAATTTTGAAAGTTAAAACACATTGGAATTGCTGAAAAATTATAGTTGATTTTTGGCTTTCAAACTTTCACTTCAAACCTTTAGAATTGTTTAACTTTATACCATTTCCAAAATAGGCTCATCATTTTCCAAAGTATTCTAAATTAAAAGTTGAGCTTTGGACTCGTTATTTCTGGCGCAAAGGTAAGTTATATGTTGTCAAGTCAATTTAGCTTTATCTATTGAGTAAAATATTACTGTTGTAGATACTGGTTAAAATTCATAAAAATTAACAGTAAAAGGCAGTTGCTTAAGTTCCAAGTTGAGTAAGCAACTGGATAGTTGTTAGAGATGATTCTAAATCACAAAGGTAAGTAGAAGAAGAAACAAATGCAATAAGAGCGATATCGAAATATAAGTAAGACCAGCAAAGCAACAGAAACTTTCTTGAGGTCACAAACCAAAACATACCCCAGTTAGAGACTATAAATTTAATCATCTTACCTAGTAATCTCACACATTCATCTCCACACTTACATGTGAGCTTAATTTTTAATACATGTTTCTTAATTGTTCAACACATAATCCATAAAGTATGGTGGATTGCAATACAATTTTATAAAATTACCCTCACATGACAATATAGTTCTTCTCAATTTCAGTCATTTATTCTTAATCTGATTAATGATATTCCTATGTATATCTCTAACGAGGAAAATCAGCCCTTAACTGAAATATTTCGTGGAGATTAAATAATCAACCTAAACAGACATAGAAATCAGTGCAGTTATGCACATGATAAGGCTGCTACACCAATCTTAACCTTACGGCAATCTATGGGATATCAACCTCCCCTTCTTGAGAAAGCTAGCAACTTTTTTTCCTTCTCATCTAGCAAGAGTTTATCTACGGGCCAAGTCACGCTAACATAGGAACAACTATGCATCTGATAATGATGGAAGACACATAAGATCCATGAAAATGGCAAGTACATCTCAAGCAAACCTTTTTTGTTTTTGGTAAATACTACGGTGAAATTTTAGCTGCAATTGTGAGGGGAGCGAAAACAAGCTTAAAAGTCGGATCCACTCGAAAAAGTGGAAAGCGACTAGCACACTGGTTCTAATTCCAAAAGAAATGAAGTCCAAAAAGACGTTTGTTTAGGAAGGAGAGACTACCTATGAGGATGAGGCGCTTGTCGGGCTTCGACGCGCATTTCATGCGGCGGAGGAGCTCCGTCATCAGATCCAGCGACGGAACGTCCTCGAGAACCACTTTCCCGCCGGTCGCCATCTTCGCGATCTCCTTCCTGCTCCTTCCTACGAGCGATCCAGTCTACGGCAACGAGACGAGGCGAAGATATCGATCCGAAGCACAGTCTGTTATTAACGCCGTCGAAGATTGGCTTTTCCGTCGAGGGTTTTGCTCTCTAATGTTATCCCGCCGGTTCACAGCGGACGGCCTCTATAGCTTCTTATCATCACCGTTCATTGAAAGTGAAGTGCCAATATGAGCGTTGGATTAGAATGCTTAGATGTTGCGAGGGTAAGAATAACAGAAACCGCCGTTCAATTGGAAGTTTTTTTATTGCTCCTTTCAATTGTTGTCTTATTAATAATAATAATAGTAGTAGTAATGTTTTATTTATACTTGAAACGGAATCCAAATAAAAAAGCTATTTCAATTGTTGTCAAAATAACACTATTTTTTTATAAAAAAAATCAAAAGAATCTTCAATTTTAATTTTTATCTTGAAAACAAGATGGATGGTAAAAGTAGTCTGAGTTAATTACAATAGAACATAGTTATAGAAATGAACAAAAATTCAAATCTTAACAAAATCGAGACAATGTTCTTTTTCATCGTGACTAACTATAATTTTTCAATTTACTTTCTTATAAATGATCATAAAATTGATCGTGTAAATATGTAAAATTGCTTAGTAACAAATTCCACTTTTTATTAAAAAAAAATCACTATTAATTTTATCAAATTATTTTTGACATCAAAGATTAAATGCCTTGATAAATCCCAATTAACCACATTGACTATCTCTAGGAGTGATCGGTTCGACGCCCCCGGGGCATAGGTGAGTTGGTTACGATGCAGCAGACTTACAGAAGAGGGCAAGGGTTCGAATCCTGGCGAAGCCAGGCAATACCCTCCTGCGTCGTAACCAACTGCACTTTCTCGATTTACCTCCTCACAGATGGTCGTGAGGCCGACCGTGTGGGACCGCTAAGGTGGCAGATCCACATTTTTGCAGAAAAGGAGTGATCGGTTCGACCCTACAAAAGTTTTCATCGACCACCAGGATAAATCAAGAAAATGACCAACCTAGACACCCAGCATCTTTTGATTGCGCTTTCCATTTTAAAAAAAAATTATACAAATACACCGTAGTTGGGGATCAAACCGCAGGTACCTAGATGACAACCTGAATATCCTACTGTGGCACTATTGCTGGTGCTCGATTTATCACCAAACAGACGCATCAATGGAAACTGAAATAGGTAGCAACGCAAACCTACAAATCTTTAAAAACCTCAGACAGCATAAGGTATCTAACAAACCAATCCCAAAAACTTCAAGGTCAAAGATTTCCCTCAAAGCTTATTCTTAGCAGACCGCTGTTTCTATATTGTTAAACAGGGAGGCATTGTACGAGTCACATAAGACACGACCCAAAACGTAATCTGAAACCAATTTCCTGTGAAGACATTCAACAGGCATGGATTTATTCCCCCTTTCTACATGAGAAAATCTCTAGGATCACTGACGTATCCAGTCAAAGCCGAAGCTGCAGCTGTATACGGCGAAGCCAGATATATCTGCCCTTCCTTGTGGCCCATTCTGCCGGGGAAATTTCTGTTCGTGGTGGATACACAAACCTGCATGAAGCACAACCAGGAACAGGTTGGAAATCATAAGAACCTCCTTCCCGGGCATGAATCAACATGAAACTTGAGGTTGTTATGGCAACAACTTACCTGTGGATCGTTCATCCGAGCATATGTATCTCGTGGACCGCCCAAGCAAGCTCCGCAACTTGGACTAGTTGGGGTATCACAGCCGGCTTCCTCAAATATCTGAGAGCAAGTCTTCCCACCAGATCCAGGTACAGGGAGGCTATAAATATCCATCCATACCTGCAGAAGTTTAAAGGATAGGCAACTCGGTGAGCCTTTGTTAACGTGAGTCCTAATCTTGATTGGTGCACTCATGCTACCTTTTGTGTGGCAGGAACGAGAAATGTTGGAACTTTAACCCTTTTTCCCTGGTAATAAGCATGAAAATGACATAACAGATTAAGGTTTTCACAAAGAATGCAATCTAGCTCAGCTGCATGAATTCTGATATCTGGAGATATTCGAAGCAGAAATACTACAAGAGAATTATATGCTGAAAAGTTTTGAAATATTATCCACCTGTAAATCACTATTTTCAAAGCATTTTTCTTGGCAGGCTATCCTCTTTTTTTTTTTTGTGGAAAACTTAAACAAGTTATCTCATTACAAAAAAAAAATGTGCTTCAGTTTCAGAGTGGATCATGATTTGCAAGGCAGAAATATTTGATCTTTTAAGGTCCAAGCAAAAAAAATTTCTTCACATCATAAATTAGCATTCCCAGTATCTCAATAATAAATCAAGGCGATAAATCCTGACTCCAAATAAAATTATTCATGTAAAACACCATATCCATTGTCATCAATAAAATTTCTGAGGCTCTAACTGAAAAAAAGAAACATTTTTGTTGTGCAAGAACAATAGAGAGCTCTGTTTCATATATCCAACAAATGCCAAACGATCGGTGTTAAATGCTATCTATTGTAAATATTACAAATAGGAAGTTGATCAAACATTCCATCAGACTTAATATTGCTAGCAAGCAGTAGTCATCATCTCTTTGGGCAAAAGCTTCAATTTTTTTGTTTTTTCCATTGCTATCCAGTCCCGTAAAATAAAACCAGAAATTATTACAGATACTAGATGTAAATATCAAACAATATCACCATTTTCTTCAGTCATCATGCTTGGTACTTGAAAGGAACTTCTAGTAAAAGGTTGTCCCAATATGTATATTTGTTATGTCAATATGATTTTCATCAGATGATTTTTTGAAAGATTTTTTCCAAAAAATTTCTATATCTTAGTTTACCTGCTAACTAGTTTCTAGAAGGAAAAATAAAATATGGTAGAATACTGTGGACAATTAGCCACAACAACAATTCCAAGAAGCTCATTTTAGAACATAAGTTTGTGGTTTGTAAATAAATGAAGGCCTTATCTATCCCAAAGTCTGTTTTGCTTTCTCCAATCTACATATTCATAATTCATTGGCTATTAACGATCGACAATGAGTTAATGATTAACAAACATCCGCAGCTGAAGTAATACCAATGGATTTTGATTCCACTATAAAACTTTAGCCATTTTGTAAATGAAAGATAATGAGTTTTCTACAACAACAATCAACTTTTAACTATGAGGTCGGCTATATAGATCCTTCTACGACATTGCACTTTGTCACCTACTATATCATCACTTATATTTAAATAAATTTTATTTTATTTTATTGTTACTAATCAAGTCTTTTTTTATCTTCCTCTTCGTTGTTTGATGTGAATATTTGTCATAATTTCACATCGTCTAACTGAAGCATCTATTGGTCATCTATGTATATATCCGTACCATCTTAAACGTGTCTCCTGAATTTTCTCTCAATATGTGCAATCCCGACTTTATCTCTAATATTTTCATTTCTTATCTTGTCCATCCTTGTATGTCCGCACATCCACCTTAACATCCTCATCTATGCAACTTTCATCTTCTGCTCATGCGCTCGAGTCATAGCCTAACATTCAGCTTCATATAACATACCAGATCTAACCGTCGTTTTGTAAAACTTTCCTTTAAGTCTTAGAGGTACTTTACGATCACAAAAAAATCTGACGTTTTCCTCTATTTCAACCATCTCGCTTGTATTCTATATAAAACATCCTTCTCAATCCCTCTATCCTTTTGTAGAAATGATCCTAAATATTTAAAACTCTCAGTTACAGATAACTCATCATTTCTTATTTTAACAATTGTCTCATTATGTCTAATATTCAAGTGGACCAGTAGGCCTAGCAACAAATCCTGGGAGCCGAGTATCAAGGCTAAACGGGAAATTCAACAAGTTTAGAGGACTTGATTGGCAGGTAAATTCTCCCGAGTGGAATGGGTAAGGATGCGTTCCTAGTGTGGAAACAGTATGCGTCAGTCTAATCCAGGATTTCATTGGAAATCCAAAGTTAGACCCACAGGGTAAGACTTAGGTTGCTTGCGTGTTTGTATGTTTGTTTTGCAGGAACCAGGAGCTGGAAGTAAGATGGAGAAAGCATAAGTGAAGCAAATAGAGGCAGCCGAATCAAGTATGAGGTCAACTCAAGTCAAACCTGAGTCAACTGGATCCAGGCGCCTAGAAATAAGTCAAACCTGAGTCAACTGGATCCAAGCGCCCTAAAGATTTCCAGGCATCTAGACAGTCCAGACACCCCTATTCTGCTTCCAGGCGCCCCTATCGAGAAGACTCAGCTCGGATAAGATCGAGGAAATCGGATCAGATCACTAAACTTAAATTCTATATATTTTATCTTTATGCTACTAAACCTAAAACATTTCACGTCTAGCATTTTCCACCAATATTCGAGTTTACCATTTACTCCTTCATGTGTCTCATCCACCAAAACAATATCATCTACAAATAATATACACTATGATACTATATCTTTGATGTGTCCAGTGAGTTCATCCATGATTATTGTAAAAAAATAAGAACTTAGAGTTGATCCTTGATGTAACCATATCTTTATGAGGAAAGCTTCAGTTAATCCGTCTGAAGTCTTCACTTTTATTATTACATTCTCATACATATCTTTAATTAGTTCAATATGTTATGCTAACACCTCTCTTTTCTAGAATTCTCCATATAATTTCCCTTGAGGACTCTATCATAAGCTTTTTCTAGGTCGATGAATACCATATGTAAGATTTGTTTCTGTTTCCTATACTTTTCAATTAATCGTTTGAGAAGATGTATAACTTCTATTGTCGACCTTTCAGGCATAAATCCAAATTGATTTTCAATTCCCTATACTTTTTTTCTTAGTCTCTTTCCTAAAGTTTTATTGTATAACTCATTAGTTTAATACTCACATAGTTTGCACAATTTTGTATATCTCTTTTATTCTTATATAAGGGAATTAGAGTACTTATCCTCCACTGATCAAATATTTTTTTAATTTTTAATATCAGATTGAATAACTTTATAAGTTATTCAATACTTTATTTCCCTATGCACTTCCATATCTCTATTGGAACATCATCTTGTCCAACTATTTTTCTATTTTGCATCCCATTTAAAGTTTATTCTACTTCTGAAGTTTAAATTCTACAATAAAAATTTAAATTTCTATACTCATTTGACTTATTTAAATTACCTAAGTTAAGTTGATCACCTAAACCTTCATTAAATAGTTGATGAAAATATATCTTCCATCGCTCTTTAGTATTCTATTGCATTTATCTTAATACATCTTATTTGAATAAGATCTTCGTCTTCCTCTCTTTCGCTTTAGCTATTTTGTAAATGCTTCTTTCCTTGTATTTAATTTTCGATATAAATGTTCAAAAGTTTCATTCTTAGCTTCATTCACTGCTTTCTTGATATTTTTCTTGACTACTGTATATTTTTTAAAATTTTCCTCGTTCTTACAAGTATATGATACATTATAGACTCTTCGTTTTTCTTTCATTTTCTCATTCCACCACTAAGATTCTTTACTTCGGTAATACACGTCCATTTGATTCACCAAGTACACTCTTGGTTACTATTTTCAACTTTGATACCATCTTATCTCATGTCGTATTCGAGTCTCCATATATTTCTCCTATTACTTGTACTCTTATCCTCTACTTAAATATGTTTTGTTTTCCATCTTTTAATTTTAGGAGTCGTACATATTTTCCTTCTATTGATACTATGCTTGAGGCGTATATCCAACACTACTAACCTATATTAAGGTAGTTAAGTTTTCTCGAGGGATGACCTTGTAATCTTTACAAATCTTTTTATCCTTCTTCCTAACCATAAGAAAGTTAATTTATAATTTATTATTTCCACTTTTAAATGTAACCAAGTGTTCTTCACTTTTCTTTAAAAACGTATTAGCTAGTATAAGGTCATATGATATTGCAAAATCCAATATAATTTTTTCTTCTTCATTTCTTGTTCCAAACTCATAATAACCCCATGCACCCTATCATATTCCTCATTTTTCACTTCTACATGCTTATTTAGATCTCCTCCTATTAAAATCATTTCGATTGACAGAATATTTTGTAATACCTCATCTAGGTCGTCCCAAAATATAGATTTGGTATGTTCATCTAATCCTACTTGAGTTGCATATATGCTAATTATATTAATAGTTTCTTTTGTCATCACTATCTTAAGAATTATAATCCTATCCTCCTTTTTAACTACTACTACTTCATCGTTTAGTGAATTATCGACAACAATACTTATTCCATTTCTTATTTTACTTTTTCATGTATACCATAACTTAAAATCTGAATTCTCTATCATCTTTGTCTTCTCTCCTATCCATTTTGTCTCTTGTACACATAAAATATTAATTCTTCTCCTAATCATCGTATCCACTACTTCCACTATTTTATCAGTGAGTGTTCCTAGATTTCATATTCTAAACCTTAAACAATTAGATTTTCTATAATATTTGTTCTTACCTAACCTATGGTATGAAAACTCTTGCATATTTAACACTACACCCGAGTTCTCATGGAGATGTAGCAATTCTTGCCAAGACGTTACAATCGGACCCTACAACGCGTTTCTTACGGTAAACATCCTAACATTAGCACAATAGTTTGATGGATCCATTCATTGAATATTTGTAAGTCTATGTTGGCTGGCAACCTAATGCGCAACCCTCGTCCTTTTTCAACCAAGCTTGGGACCGGCTTTGGCGGGGTTGACAAGTTTTCTAACTGAAGGGAAATAAATAGACAGTTATGCAGCAGAAACATCAATTTAGAATTTTTGAATAAAAAACAGCTCCTTTAACATTATAGTATGAGTTTACATGCAAATCAAAAGGTACAGCAAGCAGCTTGTGCAATTTATTGGTCATCTTTCACGCATAGGATAGTTTACTCGAGTCAGATTTCAGAGTTATTTAGCTGGATTTCTATGAAGTTGATGGAACTCAGACACAAGTCATTTTGACTTCCACCCATCCAAATTCCAAAATAACCATCACATTAAAAAAAATTACACGAATATGTGATCTATGGCACGGAGAGACAACTTTAGCATTTTGTTAAATGGCACTTTTCATGGATCTAAATGAAATAGAGAAGCTAAACAAAATATAAAGGGCCTTACTGAAGCTAGGAACACTTTAGCCGCGGCTAGGAAATCCTCTGTCTTTCCGCCTGTGCAAGAGCCGATGTAGACTCTATCAATTTTCACATCCTTGCATTCTCTTGCTAAAGCACGATTATCAGGAGAATGTGGCTGGATATTAGCAGCACAAGGTCAAGAATGGTTAGCAGGCTGAGAGAATGATGAATTAACACTACAAAAGTAATAAAATTCTGTTGTGAGAAGATTCAAAATCAACATCTAAATTAACCATGAGTAACAAACAAAGAAAATGAACAATTCAGTACATCAACTACACACCTTTGCAACCAATGGTTCCAACTTGGAGACATCAATTCTATATTCTTGAATAAATCTGTGAACACATTTGGACGTATCAGTTACCAGATTTTAAATATCTTACAGCATCAAACTAATGTGATCCACGTTTTAAATTAACCTAAAATACAGAAATCGCAGACACAAATTAAGTCACTGGAACCTTTAAGGTCAAGACAGAGCTTAAATGAACCGATAAAAGAATATATCTGGTGATTGGTTTTATAGTAATACAATGTGTGGAAAAAAAGTTATGGAGCGTCATGTTTCAAAGGACAAAATAAGACCAATATGTTAACAAACTTAAATTAATAATCACCTGGCATTGTCATCACTGTATACTGGCTCAAAGTTCTTGGAAGTTTTATCCTGTGAAGTTAATAACGAGTGAGTGGAAAATTATCATTCAAGAAAATGATTTTGAACTTGCAGAACTTGAATAAGATAGCAGTGCTATATATATATATATCAAAGAACAAAATCCAAAAAACAATTCACAATCAACTCGCTAATAGCAATTATGTAGTTAACTTGAAACATTGAGCATAAAGAGGAGTAAACTTCAGAACCTCAAGATACTTGAATGTAACTTCATCAGCAGGTACAACCCCGTTCTTACCGCCAGCTTCAACAACCATGTTGCACAATGTCATCCTTTCCTCCATCTTGACGAGAAAAAAAATCCATCACTTCCACCCAAAATCTCTTAAGACTATGTGAAGTAGGACTTACATTTAGTCCTTGAACAGTAGATCCAACGAATTCCATTGATTTATATGTTGCACCAGCAACAGTTATTTCGCCAATTATCTGGACATCAATAAGAAGGTTCAAAAGAACAAACAAGGGGAAAAGGGAAAACATATCTCAACTATTGCTAGGACGAAAATAACAACAGACGTGGACATATCAAGATGCAAAGTAATTTAACTTACTTGTAAAATTAAATCCTTGGCAAGTAAGTAGTTTGGCATTTCTCCATCCAGTACAAACCTCAAAGTAGGAGGAACCTGAAATTAAGTAGTCAATAACAAGCTAATGTCAAGGAATTATTAAGCAATTAATTTCATTGTTAATATAAGGAAAAGTACTAAGGCAAACCAACATTGTCTAGATGAGCAACACTATGCAAGAATTTAACCAGACAGCATCTATAAAAGAACTCAGTGTTATGTTTGAATACAGCTTGTTTGTATTTATTTCAAATGACAACTCTTGTGTAACAAGGTAAATATATACATAACCAAGATCAGCTCTGACATTTATGCACGAAGTTCGTGAACCCTTGGCGTTATGATCATGCTCATGACCAAACTTACTCATGATAGGTCAACAGTGGTGGTTGACCAAGGTCAAAGAAATCATAAATCTATGCATCCTTAACATATATGCTTATTTACATAATCAATGCTTCCTAGAGTTATATTTGAAATTTTATCTTATCTTTATACAGATATAGCCGAATTAGGCTTGACAAAATATTCACCTATTAATCAAATAACAAATATACTTAAAGGCTTATTAACAAGATAAATACTATGTTTGCAGACACAATATTAATCATCAAATACTTAGTTTATGCTTTTCTTTAAATAAAATAAAGATATCTTACATCAAGTTCGGCTACCATTGAAATTTAGTGCGTACCAATCAGCATCATGGATCTACAAGAGGCCAGAGGGGGAACAAGGGTGGGGTCACACATATGTGCGATGCTATCTCTGAAAGCATGTGGGTGCACAGGGCATCAGTAGCAAGCGCTGTCGTGCGGAAGAAATGTCGACGACAAGGCAAGTTATTCAAAGGGGAACAACAACAAGATTGTGAACAACATGCAATGACGAAAACCAAGCAGGGTCACACAAGTGCATGGTGGCTCAACTAGGATTTGGCGCTGCGGAGGCAAGCCAACTTCAGATGTCAAGCTCCATGTCACATGAGAGTGGAAGGGATGAAAGGAAGGGGTTTAGGGATGCGAACAGAAAGGAGAAACTCACACCGGAGACCAAACGAAGAATTCAACTCAGATATCGATTGACGCAACATGAACTAAACATGTCATCAAAAAATTTGAACTCACAAAAATAAAATAATTATGCCGAACATTTATCAATAACATGAGATCCTAACCACTTTTATAAGCTAGAAATAGAACGACCTAACATATTCTTTGTAAAAATATAAGTTGGTTGTCTTAAAATTCTAACAAATTCCTAATAATTATAAACAATCTTTTTTTAAAAATAACAGAAATAAAATAAAATACTACACTATATCATGATGTTGAACCAAAGTAGGAGAATTGTTTGCATAAGTGAGCATTAATACTAAATCCTACTACCCTATTATCATAGTTCCTATAACCTGTAGCTTCTATTCAAAGTAGAAAATAGATACACTGGGTAACGTTAAGTATAATTTCTGAATACAAATATGTTCATCTAGTAAAAGAGTTTTGAGACCTTCAGCAGAAGTTTCCCAGTTCCCATCACAAAACCTGCATCAGTATTACCAATTCCAGTAGCAAATTGCCCAAAAGCACCAGCATTACATGTGTGGGAGTCTGTGCCAAGTAAAACCTGTGAATCTAATGATTTTTAGAGCAGATAGAAACATATTGCCAACTGCACATTGGATGAATATCCAAAATTAATACGCACCTCTCCAGGCCTGCAATGGCCCTCTTGTGCAAGTGCAATGTGACACACACCCTTATAATCTGGATTAGCCTGTATGTTTAAAGAGAAGTATAAACATAGGAGCAAGCTTAGTGGCGAAGAGTTGAGATTCAACAAATTCAAGATAGCTAGACCTTAAAGTTACTTAGATCTATGATATCATAAAAATATTTAATATTCTGCTCCAAGCAAAAGTCCCGCAAGATATCCACATTTCTGTTTGCACGTTCATCACTAGTAAATATGTAGTGATCTGGTATTATAACGATCTTTTCACGATCCCAAACCTGAGATTGACAATTCAACCAATGTTAAAAAGTGAGAGGATACATGTCATCACAAATAGGTAAATGAAGAATCAAGCAATGAATACAATCCCCGAGTTATCATCGAACATAAAGTGAAACAAAAAGTTACACTTCCAAAATCTACACTATACATTTTGAGAACCATATAATGAAAAACTGAAACTTGGAAACTTTAAAGCATTATTAGTAGCTACTGAAATAATTGTATAAAAAAGCAAAAATTGTTAACCTGAAATTCTGCAATTTCTAGTAGTTTGCTGCCATCCACTATTTGCCAATGTATTCATATTTGTTCCAAATCATACACTAGATTATAACAAAGATTGTTAAGAAAAGAAGGATAACATTCCTATGGACTTGATAATAAATTGACAGGATCCTTGTTACCAAGGAATCAAGCATACTGCATGCTGAATGTTTTACAGGCAAAAGATGTCAGGTCAACAAACTCTGTCGCCTCAAGATTTGTTGCTCTAGGTTCTGTTTTAAGTATAACAGATTCAATTAATAAACTATTCATTTTAAATATAGTATGTAGGTAGGAGTTCTCTTATGGGCTCTCCTCTCAATGAGATTAAGTGAAGGGGAAAAAAAAGACACCTGTGTTAATATCAGGCATCTTCTGTCGAGAAAATGGACCAGGGATCCTGGGAGATGAAGGAAATCATTTCTTTGAACGCTTGTAAATAAGATGGGCATAGCCATTCATGTCAATGTTCAAAATCAGCCTAATCCAATAACAACTTTCCTCCCTTGTCGCTGTACAATGTACTACGACCTTTGCTGAGGGTGAATGACAACAAAAAATGTTGAATGATTTTACAAGGAACATGACAACAAAAAATTTCATTAGATCAACTTCCTGATATTTAAATACTTCTATTTATGGTAACTTCGCACGGCACAATTTACAATTAGGATAGAATAATATAGTACAACAAACTGAATGCAACTGCTAAGTATAATTTTGGTAGAATGGATCCTCTGGTAGTTTCATGGCTTAAAAAAACCAGCATGACAACAAATTATCATGGAATGAGATCTTATATTATCATTTCTTTCCCTACCAAACAGCAAAATAGAACATCCCTTTTCTAGTTAGTAACTTCTATTAATTTATTTTGGTTTTCTTGTTCTACAGCTCAAATAAAAAATGGAAGAGTTAAGTCGATACAAAATTCAAAGAGGCTTACGTCTATGGTTAAGGAAGTAAGCAACATAGTTATATTGGAATGCATCAATATAACTATATTAAGGAATCACTGGGTATTACTAGATATATTACTCAAAAGAAAGAATCGGCACAATAAGAGCAGTCGTCACAAGCATACGTGATACTGTCACAAGCATACGGCTTTTGGGAAAATTAAGAGAATATAAAATACCAAACAAATTACAAGTCATCTTACCTGTGCATTCTGACCAAATTCTTTCTTAAAGATCCCAATCGTCCCAGGGCCACAGACATCATGAGTCATCAAGACATCAACATTCACCCAAACATTTTCTCCAGGTTCCAAATGCGACTTCTCTGATGCTCGCGCAAGGATCTTCTCCGTCATTGTCATTGCATGCTTAACCTGAATAGACGAATGTAACGAAATAAGAAATCTTATCACAGAGAAAAAGAGCATTAGAAGAACTCAAGAGTAAGAAACGAATCCCCAACTGAACCGCTGGCCGACGGAGATCGGGGAGATTGTGCCGGCGCCATAACAGCAAGAACTCTGTTCAAGGAGTGCCTTCGCGAACGATGAGCTATCGAAGAGCACGGCGCAAGGCATATTTCCTTCTATATCGAAGAAAAAGTAATAATATCATATATATGGCAATTCGCACCAGTATGCTACTTAAGCCTGTGAAAAAAAATTACCTTTGCTCCAAAAATCGCAGAGTTGGAAGCATTAAGCAGCGACGCCATCTTCAAAGATCAAAATTTTCTGCTTCCAGCAAACAAAAAAAAATTATCTAGGAATACTAACTCAGAATCAATCGGCAAAACGCAATAACAAGTAAAGCAATATTCTTTGAAGACGAAAAGAAAAACACTTCACCGGGATGATTTCAGCGGCGGAATGAATGGATCCGAGAAAGCGATCAGCTGAATCAATGAAAGGGAAGCAGCAGGGGCGGAGCCAGGATTCTTCTGAAGGGTGGGTCAATTTTTTTTTAAAACGTTACGCTAGCAAGCGAGAAGACTCTGGAGCTTCCTCGCACACATCCATAAGAAAACCTTACACTAAAAGAAAAATACACAAAAAAGGAAAGGAAACAAGAGAAAAGTGTAGAGCATGCTTCGTGCGAGAAGAAAAAAACAACAACAACAAAGTGGAATTCGATAAGGAAGAGACACCTAAGCCAGAAAAATGACTCACCGGAGAAGTACTTGCAAGCAACGAAGAGATAGGAACCGCTCGAGCTGTAGCGGGAGCTTGAAGCACCGCTCGTCGGAGATGGAAGAGGAATCAGAGGTGGGATTGCGAACCCTAGCGGCGGAGAATACCCTTATCATGCGCCAGTGATAAATCAAATTATTTTTATATTTTTTATTTAGTTTTAATTCAATCATTTAATTCGATTTCAATTTATTTCAATAAGATCAATAAAATTAAGCTAATAATGAATTGCATAAATACCAAAATGCTTTAATCTTCACTAATTCTAATAATTAATAATCAAAATAAAATAAAATCGAGTTAGAATTTTTAAAAATAAAAAATAATTTAAGTTTAATATTATTAAAGAAAGTTTTGCAGGGTTCCAGAGTTCATCGGACGGAATCTCACTGGGTTCCGGAAAAGAGACGGCGATTTCAAAAGCGCATGGAAAATCTAGAAGCAAATGGGTGTCTTTCACGAAGACGAATGCCTTTGATGCTGTCTCTAGCATCGTTGCCACCGTCTGCTCCGCAGTCCCACGACGATCACGACTGTGGGACTGTGGGAGGAGAAGACGGTGGATCATCGGATTTTTTTTACCGAGTCCTAAGACTGGGCCATGGCCTTTGGTCAACTAATAGCTCCGCCCCTGGAAGCAGAATGGCGGCGTGTAGGTCGCTTGCCACGACGCCCACATGTTTACGGATTCCGAGACGGTTGGAACCGGTAGATCCGCTCCGAAGTTAGCCAGCCGAAACCCTAGAACGATCCACTCAAGTTGACCAACAACCCGTATCCAACCCGATAATCCGTACCCGACCCAAAAACCTCCATCAAATTGTGAGGCTGATTTTCCTAAGAATGGCAAAAATAAATATCCAGCAATTATAACGGTTTAGCCAAATAAAAATTACAACACTTTTATTAACAACTAGAATGCATAAGTAACACTGTAACAGGTAAATTTAAAGTTTAAATTTGCATAACAGATCAATTAAAAAGGATTTAATTAGTCGACCAAACTGCTTTCTTTTTCTGTGAACTTCGTAACATCAAAGGATTCCCGTTCAAGCTGTCTCTTTTAAGAAATCTAATAACTAAATAATAATAAAAGTAGTCAGCCAGAGTGAGAATGGCAACACAAAAGATTAAGTTAGCTGTTAATTATATTAAATATTCTGAATGAATAAAGATAGTCCCAAGACAAAATCTTGAATATTAAATTTAGTGTATATAATTTTAAAGTAAAGAAATGATATATAGCATAAAAAAATCTAACATAAAATAAACATGACACACTGCATACAGTAGATCCCACATCTATACAGTGGGACTCACAGGCATGTAGTTAAGTGTGTCATGTTGATTTCATATTAAATTTTTTATGTTACATATTATTGCTCATAATTTTATTTTACATCTTAAGAGATTATTTTGATGATATAAATTTAAAGGGTATTTTTTTTAAGTTTAAAGGGTATTTTTTTGATTTAAAGGGTATTTTTTATGTTACATATTATTGCTCATAATATATATATATATATATATATAAGTTTAAAGGGTTTTTTTTATTATAAAAGATTTTTATTTTGATTTTTTTATAAAAAAGCATCTCATTATATTATTTAATTATATATAATTATTTAATTATCTTTGAATACTGTTTAATATTATTATATGATGTATAAATAAAAAATCATGATACATTATTATATCAATTACAATTTTATAATTATTATAACATATTTAATCGATTCATAAATTAGATATGAGATAATAATATTATAGTTGGATAATTATACATGAATAAAAGTGAAATATTTTTTGATAAAAAATAAAAATGGGAGGTTTCTTCCCTGATTTATAAAAAAAAATGATGTCTTCATGATTTTTACCATATATATCTTTTACTTATTTATATCATAAACTTTTTAAAAATATTAAAATAAAAGTCTATATTTATAATTTGCTATTTAAAATACACCTGTGTATATTACGCTGCTAATTGTTTTGCCCCGCGTAAAAGATGAGTAAACTGTAAACCGGCCATTTATATTCCACAATTCAATACTGAGAATAAAAAAATATTTTAAATTAAAAAAAATAACTGAGATATTTTTAATGGTAAAAATTAGAGTGCTTTTGTTTATATTCTCCCAGTTAATAATTTGTTATTATTAGTAATATTCAAAAACCCTAGCGTAGCCTGTGTCCTCCAAGTGGCGGTGAACGCTTCTCCCGACTTCGTCGCTGTCAAACTCTCCTCCCCTTTGGATAATCCTAAAAGCACGGTTTAGATGCTTTCCCATTCTTCTTCTCCTCGCATCTCGATCTCGCCCGATTCCGATTGTTAAACTTGGATTTGACTGTCAGTTCTGGCCTTACAACCATCTGCAAGTTAACTTTTTTTGGTTCGTATTGTTATTTTTTTGGCTCTATTTTCACAATGTGCAGTTCCAATTCTTTGAAATTCTAAGCTCCCTGGCGTGCTTCTTTCTGACAGAGTGAAGTTTAATCAAGAACGATGGCTCAGATGCATGCAGTCGGAATTTCTTCATCTCCCGATATTGCTCTCCATGGTAGACCAAAATTTCCACGACAATTTATAATATTATGCTTTTCAACGAGTTTTGGTCGTGTCACCATTCACCTTTTGTATGCGGAGTCCGATTAACGATTGAAACTTAATTATCTTGTTTGTTGAAGATGTGTCTCGCAGAGGAAAGTTTTTCCATTTATGTGATGCTGGGATTCAAAATGAAAATGAAAGTTCAAGGATTTGAGACCAATTTGTAAGTTGAGCTCTAATGGCAAAGGGATTTAAGAAAGATTTTAGACAGCCTAAACTAAAATGTATGTAGTGTATGTTTAGCTACTCACGGGATTGATGGTGAGCAATTTTATTCAGCAGTAGGGAGCAAGAAAAAAAAGTAGAATATATGTTTACACAATACGGATACCGAGGCAGATGCATGGCATTACTAGAAAAGAAGTGAAACATACTTTTGTGATTGTGAATAGTTTGGTGTTACACCAACACAAAAGTGAGGGAAAACTAATTGCAATGAAGTTGACATGTCAAAGAAGACATGTTTGCCTTTGAAAAATGAAATCATTATAGAGTAAATTCTATATAGTAAAACTTGTAATAATACTTCTTTGTAAAGAAATTTCACTTTTCTCTAATTATTCAGATCCAAATTGTTGTTGCATTCATCTAGTTACTTGTTGATTTTATACCTTATTCAAGTAGTGATATTGCACTAAACATGGTTTGATGGCTTAAAAAATTGAAGTTGGCGGTTTCTTGTTGTTCCAACTTGTACAATCAATGAACTTGATGCAATACATGCCCCTTCTAAATTTTCTATAACTGCAATGATACCAGTTCTTTTGCTTTGATAGCCATAAATAAAGCAAGTTAATGAATTATGGAGTAAACTTTGATAAGTATCAGACCTTCTGCCACCAATTGTGTTTTGAATTTCCAAAATTATAATCCTTAAAGGGTTTTCAGTTCATCAAGGTAATTTTGGCTGCCACAGGAAGTGCTGGTTCTACAAGGAGGTATTAGGACCATTTATATTAATGCTTCATTTTCTGTTCCTTAGATTTCTATTTTTTGTAATTAAAGTAACATGCTAATAGTTAAGATAATATGTTGGTAGATCAATGCAAGAGCAATTGGATTCTGTGCTAAAATATCCAGTCACTATCACTTGCAACAAAAATGTGCAGTTAGGTGCCAAGGTATCAAGGATGCCTTGAGCTTTTTCTTGTATTTGATCTGAAAAGTGTTACACCATGTCAGTTCTGTAATCATCTCTAGTCTGTTGTTCTCTGAATACATTTTATATTATGTTTGCAAGTGCAGGTATTCTGAATGTTACGGGTGGTGGCACACAGGAAGATGTAGTGCATTCCAAGAAGACTGATGTCATGGGTAGCAACAATGGTGGACTGCGTGGTAAGCTGAACAAGGTTGTTTTAGCTTATAGTGGTGGTTTGGACACCTCGGTAATAGTCCCTTGGCTAAGGTATGACACTTTTCTTACATGAAAATGGATTTTGGTGTTGTTCTTGCTTTTATATATTCCATAAGTACATTTGGCTCCTTGAAGTATAATTTTTTTCTTTCCTGATTCTTTCATTACATCAATTAGTCATAAACAATCAAAGGACTGCTTTGCCAAGTATTAATATTAGTTTAATGTGCCATGATGTTTGTCTCCTTGTTGATGCAGCATGAATGGGATGGGAAGTCTATCTGCTTCGGCATTCACTGTAGATCAAGGGAAACAGGAGATAATTGGTTGGCTGTTAGGAGATTAATTAATTGAAAGAAAGATGATGAGGAGTTCTTTAGATGGCAGGGTGTTTGTATAATGGGTTTCTATTGATCAACAGCAGAGGTCTATGTAAGTGGGCAGAAGAGGATAGATTTCTCATTTTAGATCGTCCATTGTAACCCGAATAGGACAACACACATCATCAAGGAAAGGGTGGAGGGATCATGTGGTTGTGAGCATTTTTTTTAAAAAAATTGCTTTTTTGGATATGTAAAGGGGAAGAGAGGTAGAGAAGTACAGTGAGGCTTAGGAGTGATAATATTCTCTCTCTTAATTAATTAATTTATTTAGGTTGAGAGTGGGAGGTAATGGTATGAGGACTTTTTTCAAAACGCAGAATTCTTTGTTGGGTTTACAGGAAGGAAGTGGATTTTGATGGTCCTTTGGTTGTTGTAAAAGGGGTGGGCAATTAATTAAGTGTTGGATTTAATGAGTGATGAGAAAGAGAGTGAAGGGGTGATTGGGATTAGAAGGCCGTTTCATATAATTTTACAAAGGAAAAACTTGTGTGGCAGTGTAGGATGATGGAAAGAAATTGGATCACAAGTAAAAAAACATGGTTGGGCTTGATACTACTTGATGTAACGTGAGTGGGATGAGATAACTTTTTGTGCCTAAGTCAGCTAATCTCAAAGGGTTGTGTTCCTCACTCAGCAATCTCACAGAAGAGGGAATAGTTTTAGAGAAATTAATAATTTAATAAAAAATTTGAATCAAAGAAAAAAGGGAGTTGAATATCTTATATAGACCCAACAATAGCCCATTATATAGACCTAATAATATCTTAGTCTTCTAAGATCCAGTGCAACATAGACTAGGTGAGCTATGAAAAATAAAAATAATAAAAATAATAAAAATGCTACTTTTTTTAAGTAAGAGCAAAATAATATGGAAATTAGACCAGGACCCAGCTTATTTCATTGTACTGGTTTGTTTTGAATTGACCCATAATTTTGCATCACTTGTACTTCTAAGTGCATTTGTCTTGGATGTTTAAGATAAAACCAAGATTACTGCATTCTTGTTATTCCAAATCCATATCTTACACTGATTTTTTCGATCTCTTTGATATAATTGTCCCACAATCATCTGATTGTTTACCATCCCTGACTTGCAGGGAGAACTATGGATGTGAAGTTGTATGTTTCACTGCTGATGTTGGTCAGGTATGTGATCAACATTCCTTATTCTGTTTCTCGTTATGGTAGATGCATGTGCACTTTTTGTTCTTCACTTCAAGCTAACAATTGATTGCTTAGTGCTTGATTCATACATTTTTATTGGTCGTTTTATATGAGTTGAATGTATTTGCTAATGTCAAAGTGACTGATTTTCTTTCATCTTATCTGCTAATTCTTCTTTCCACCAGGGTGATTTAGAGATGGATGGTTTGGAGGAGAAGGCTAAAGCTAGCGGTGCAAGTCAACTTGTCGTGAAGGATTTAAAAGAAGAATTTGTTAGGGAGTACATATTTCCTTGTTTGCGAGCTGGTGCAATTTATGAAAGAAAATATTTGCTTGGAACATCAATGGCACGACCTGTTATTGCTAAGGTGGTGCTTATACAGATACATACAGTTTTGAGTGCCAGTAATAATAGTTTTCTCTCAAGCATCAGTTTCTTTAATCACCTGCTGGATATTTATCATTTTTCACTACATATTCTTTATTTGTCATTAGTTGTGCCTCCATGTTATGTTATTTTTCATGGTAGCTAAACGGTGTTTTGAATTTCAAGGCTGGTTATGTTTGGAGTGAAGAACTTGGCATCTAAATGGCTGAAACTAGAAATATGTTCCTGTAGGATGATTTTATTAACTTCTCTCTCTCTCTCTCTCTCTCTCTCTCTCTCTCTCTCCAGTTAGGGAGACTCATGCCAAGAATCTGTATGACCCAACTATTCATACATAGAAGCAACAATGATATCAAACAGGGTAGGTATTCTCTAATAGTTCTGTATTTTTCTTGTGTCTAATTGGTGGTGCTATGGCATTATGAGCTTGGCGTAATACAATCAGACTTCTACTAAACTGCCTCTATATTTGGTTAGACGATGATATCAAAGAAAGTAAGTTTATGAAATATGAAGGTATGAACCATATTGCTGATGATGAAGAATCTACTTAAATTCACAAGATGGCAAATAATTTCTGGTGCTGTTGTAAAGTAAAAAATACTTCCAACTTATATTTTTATGATGAACTCTACACTGATTGTGGATAAGACAAATAATGTTATTTATAACAATAGGCAATGGTTGATGTTGCCAAAGAAGTTGGCGCTGATGCTGTTTCACATGGATGCACAGGAAAAGGAAATGATCAGGTAAATGCTCACTAAATTTAATCTTTGTGTTTCTGTAAATGTATGCCTACAACATCTTTTCCAATTAACTTTGCAGGTTCGTTTTGAGCTTACTTTCTTTGCTTTAAACCCTGAACTTCAAGTTGTTGCACCTTGGAGGGAATGGAACATAACAGGGCGTGAGGATGCTATTGAGTATGCAAAGAAACATAATGTTCCTGTTCCAGTTTCAAAAAAGTCTATTTATAGCCGAGATCGGAATCTTTGGCACCTTAGCCATGAGGTACATAACTTCTACTGTATTCTTTTCACTTGTTAACTGGAATGGCATTGAGGATGTTTCTACAATGATCTGAGTTTCTGGTCAATGCTTTTTTTACTAGTTGGATACAAGTGGTGCGATAGTATAATCTTAATTTCTTTTTAGTTTCAAAGAATTTCTTTGATTGAGACTACAACTTAAATGAACAACTCTTTTCATATTCATATCTGATTTTTTTTTTTTTTTTTTTGCTGATATGTAATTGCCTTCTGTATGCTGTTCCATTTGTTTTATGTTCAGTTGTTGGCATCTTCTGAAAATAAAAGGAGGTTGGAATTTTGATAATTATGTAGGGTTGTGTGATTCAAGCAGCTCATTTCTTAGTCATATTGTATATAGCTGAAGTTCTTAGTTCCTAGGTCTCCTAAGAACTAAGAGTTTCACACCAGCATCTCAATCGTTGTAATAGTAGTTAGCATATTGAAATTGAACTGCTATTTAGATATAAATTTCCAGATTTTATAGTAATCTACTATCATCATCCCGTTTAGTTCAATATTTGTTGTCATTAAGCATGTCAATGGAGGCCATCCACAAGTTTACAGCCTTTCTTATAACATATAATTTACTTGAATATTTTTTACTCCAAAGGATCATTCATTATGTTTTTATCTTTAAACAGGTGTATATTTTAAATACCTTGAATATGTAAAGAACATAAAACCATGTATATGTGTGTTCATTCAACTATCTCCATGTGAAATTTTGTTTATGGTTGGAAAGGGTGACATTCTTGAAGACCCAGCAAATGAGCCAAAGAAGGATATGTACATGATGACTGTTGATCCAGAAGATGCACCTAATCATCCTGAGTAAGCATGTCCTCCTCTATACATGCACACCTTTCACTTCCTGTTTATATTGCAACTATTTACTTTTATTGTGCATAGCAGTTTCCTTTTAAATCAGTTGTGATTAAACTTGATATCATGAAATAAAATCTATACTGCTAACTCTTGCTTTTGATTTTATAAAAAATATCAAAGCCTTTCAGAGATCTCTTTTAGACTCTGAATATATCGCCACCTTGCAGTCAGATGTCCATTCACACTTTAGTGTTAAATTCTTATGAAACTGTGTTTTCTTCAAGGTAATTGTTAGATTTTCTTTGCTTAACATTTTACACTGTTCCTATGATCTATTTGCAATCTGCTGGCACCCAACTTTTAAAGTAAGGTAGTTCCTGCAAATCAGAAATTTTGATTTTGATTTTTTATTTTGTTTACAATATTGAACTCCTCCATGGCCCCCTAAAGATACTCGTCTTTATATCGTATTGTGAAATATAGTAGGAAATTTAGCAGCCATGATCCTCATTTCAAGATAAGCATGAAATTATGTTTGATGTTCTACTGACTAATTATCTACACAATTAAAAATCATAGAGTTCCTCATACATGAGCCTTGTTTGAACTGCAGAATCAAAATGTCTGCATGAGAAGAACGTTAAAATACCAATTTCAACTTGTGTATCATGTATTTGGCTGCTAGTTTACTATGGTGTTCATATGCAACACTTATTTTCAGTTTTATTGACAAAATTGGAAATTTGGTAATATAGTTTAGGTTTCATAATCTTCAGTTTCTAATATAGTTGCCTCTGCCAGCCATTTTTTCTTTCATCCTTGAATTTGTGTCATAACTTATGGCTCAATTTTATTGTTCTTGCTCTTCACCAGCTGGTTCAATGATGGCATAGTATCCCTGTAGCCAAACCAAATAGTTAAGACTCGCTACTAGTTTATTGTTCAATCAGCACCAGCCAAATGTTTACTTCTCCAGTGGATTGAGATGTAGAAGGAATTGGAGATATTTCATCCAACATTTTCACTCAACAATCATGAATATTTTATTTGTTTTAGATATATTTGCTGCTAGACTTATTACAGAAAATAACTAATATCAATAAAACCTGCAGTAATTAGCCTGCAGGCATTGATTTCATTCCTCAGTGCTATTAGCTTTGTTTCTAAAACATGCAACTGATTTTCACACTTCATGTACCTTTGGTGTTCATTTTAATCGATATAACATCGTATCTAAATTCTTTTTCAGATATTTGGAGATTGGAATTGAATCTGGCCTACCTGTTTCCATCAATGGCAGAAAGCTTTCCCCTGCATCCCTCCTTTCAGAACTTAACAAGGTTGGCGGAAAGCACGGCATCGGACGAATAGACATGGTCGAGAATCGCCTTGTTGGCATGAAGTCCAGGGGTGTCTACGAAACCCCTGGCGGAACAATCCTTTGGGCAGCTGCTCGCGAGCTTGAATCCTTGACTCTCGACAGGGAAACCATTCAGATGAAGGACTTGCTAGCACTCAAGTATGCTGAACTGGTGTATGCTGGTCGTTGGTTCGACCCTCTCCGCTACTCCATGGACGCCTTCATGGAGAGGATCACAGAGACCACAACTGGATCAGTCATGCTCAAGCTGTACAAGGGTTCTGTCACTGTCGCATCGCGGAAAAGCCCACATAGCTTGTACAGGGAGGACATCTCTTCTTTTGAGACTGGAGCAATCTACAACCAGGCCGATGCTGCTGGGTTCATTCGTCTCTATGGACTTCCTACTAGGGTGCGGGCAATGCTCGAGAAGGGCTTGTGATGTTTTTATCTCCTCTGCTGGTAGCAAATAGCAGTGCATCAAATGCTCAAAAAGTTTTGATGTGGTAGTGTGTTTGCAATCTCCAAAGTGATAGACTGAAGGCAAATTATGATAAGTTATGGTTTAATCCTTTGTTTCATTCCTGTGCCGGCTCTATCGACGCAGTTTGTGAACTTCTTGTTTGGTGTTTAATAAAAATCTTTGATGCAGCGAGTACATTTGAACTATTAGTTTGGCTTATTCTGTGTTGTTAAGATGGCCATGTAGTTGAATATTATCCTGATTTTTGAGTCTTGGAGAGCTCTTGTTCACTTAAAAGACTGTTCGTCGAATTGATAAAAATTTGCTTTTATTTTGATCCATGAAAAATAAAGTCGAGTAGGCTTTACAATACTGATAAATTTAGAGTTTAAAGATAAATCACTCATCCTTTCCCATTGTTCATGTTGAGATCCGCTTCTGCATGCACTGTTCCTTTTCAGCACTTCACTTGAGCTAGCTTGAGCAGGGAGGGAGACGCGAAGCTTCTGGGACTTGCGCTCAAGAACATCGTGAGAAGGAAGGTCAGGGGTGGCTCTGGCGCGACCACTCTGATGCTTAAGTTAGTTCGTGTGGAAGGAGGAAGAGGACCAAAGCGAAAGGAGAAGATTTGTGAGATTACATACCTCCCTCCAGCACAGAACCAACCTTTATATAAGTCTAGGGCGTCCTGTCACATCATGGGTGTGACTGGAGTCTCATCACCGTTATGAATGTGTCAGAAAGCAGGGTATAATCAGTGCATATGTCCCATTGCTAACTTGTATTTGAGAAGTCATGTCACGCACACTTGTCAGAGAATTGCTATGATGAGTTGCAGGGGGGACATTCACAGTCGTACGATGAGGGAAGTGATCTTTGGGAAAGAGGAAAAAGTCTGCATTAGGCCAAGGGCAGAGCCGGGGGACCAGCATGACTTGCGTCTAAATGGGTCGATTCGGCTCGGCTCGGGAGTGATGTCGGTGTGAGGCCGAATTGACTTGAAGCGGCCTCTTTCCTGGATAATCTGGTTCGGTCCCCGCGTCGACCTGATGGATTCGGCGCGGGGATTCAACTCTGAGCGTTCGAGAGAATGAGACTTGATCCGCCTTCGCATGACGATGAGGAGTCGGTTCAGTTGATTCGAAAGCGAAGGACCTTATTGAGAGGACTTGGCCTCCTAGGGGAAGACTCTCATCGGATTTTGACCCGATTCCCCTGATTCAGCTGGCAAGACTCGTCTCGCGGTTGGGGTTGCAATGCCGGGGGATTCGGCTCGATCTAGTCTCTATGACTCATGCGGTTGGACCCGTTAGTCACCCTCGGACTTGACTAATCGTGACCCACTTCTTACGACCATAACACCCATTCTTGTCCTCTAATTCATTCATCATTCTGCTCGTGCATTTACCATGTATGTCTACTCCAACTCCAACTCCACTTTTCGAGTACTGTGCAACTCCGACTTTGTTTCCCGCACGTACGCTTGACTCTGAATTCAATACCCAAGCATTTTAAGACTCTGACTCTACTTCCTGAGCACTGTACAACTTTATTTCCCGACCACTGTACAACCCCAACTCTGTTTTCCGCATGCCATCTTACAAAACCCAACAACCACACCTAATGTCAAACGGATCAACTCATGACATAACAGGGTGAGGTGGGCCAACCTACCAATTTAGCAGATTAGGAAATTTCCAATCCAACTCAACTCAAGACGAGTTGCGGGTTAGGTGGGCCAACCCACGAACCTGTTAAAAAATAAAAAAATATTAAAAATTTTAAATTTGAATTATAATTTAAATTAATTAAGTTAAAATTTTTAGATTTGAATTATAATTTTTCAACTTGTAATTTGTAATTTAAATGAATTAAATCTACTAATTCAATGAGTTTTCTATTTTAATTTTAAAATTTAAAATAAATAAATAAATTTTCTCAATCCACGGGCCAATCTAAGCCCACTGTGGATCAACCCATACGGATTGCGGATCTAGGCGGATCAATCCATCTGAATCCATCTTAAAATGAATTGATAAAATTTTAATCTAATCTGTCTATATTATTCAACGAGACAGACCAATCAAATAGATCTAACCCAAATTGATAGTTATAATCCCACCCGATCTTTTTCTGTACCGTCTTAACCTATCCAGTCCATTTGTCGTAATCGAAAATTATAGCATCGATCGTTAGAAAAGCAGGCTCGTTCACTAAAGGACAAATAAAAAAATATTAAAATGATTTTTTGTATGATAAATATACGTGAGTACTTGTTGTCCATCGTTGTTTTAGTTAATCAACATGCATGCATGTTTTCCAATGTATTCTAAAAACAAAAACAAAATTAAAACAAATGCTAGCAATTAGTACATGCACAAATAAATAAGGGAGATTAAGGATAATGTGAAAGTCAGTAATTAAATTATTGTTAATTCCCCTTCAAGTTGAGGCTTATGTTATGTAAGTGAATAAGTTAAAGCTAAAATCATTTAAAAATGATTATTTGTAATTGTCTTGAATTTCTACAAAGTTCATGAATAATAATTATGAGATGGGGAAGTTAGAACATCTATATCTCAACGGTTATGCATTAGAATTTTGTTCAGAATTAAAATTATATTTATATATACCGTATTTAATATATTTGAAACTTTTGGTAAATGAAATTCCAATATGTTATCTATGTATTTCAAAGTGTCCTAGTTTTGTTTTATAACTATTAGTTACTTTTCCTCATATAAAAATAAATAAATAAGATAAATAAATTTGTAATTTGGTTGATATTTATTTAAAAGGTGTTAATTAATTTGGATAAATAGGATAATTAAATCAGTAATTAATTTGAGTGATATTTATTTTAAAATCTAGAAATAAATCGATTTTTTTTTAAACATTGAAATTTTGAATTAACAAACTTTCCAATTCGATGGATTATTTTGATTTAATCGATATTTTATTCACCCCCGTAACTAATATATAAAGTTGATGAAAACAAACCAGGAGGCAGTACTGAACATTTTAATTATAAACAAATAATAAAAGATTAATATAAACAAACAAAATTAAAAAAAACTAAACCTGAATTTTCTTATTAAAATATAAAAAGTTAAAAGATCAGACTTGTTCACTAAAGGACACAATATTATTAAAATGAATTTTTGTATAATATATGTGAGTACTTATTGCCTCATGCATCATTCTTTTAATTAATCAACATGCATGCGCGCGTGAACATAAACAACCGTCTTGTGACAGATGTCATCAGCAACAAAATTAAAACAAAGGTTACACAAATAAATAAGAGAGATTAAATTAATGTGAAGGTTAGTAATTAAATTATTGTTTTTTTCCTTCGAGCTGATCAGGCTTATGCAATTGAATAAGTTAATGCTAACACCATTTAAAATCATTATTTGTAATTATATTGAATTTCTAAGTTAGAACATTTCATCTGTTGATGCATGAATTTTGTTCAGAATTAAAATTATTTTTTACCATATTTAATAGGTTTGAAGCTTTTGGTATATTTATTTATATCAAAGTGTCCTAGTTTTGTTTTATAACAAGCTAGTAATTACTTTCTCATTTAAAAATAAATAAATAGGGTAATTAAATCTATAATTTGGTTGATATTTATTTAAAAGGCATTAATTTAGATAGGTGATAAACCAAAATGAAGATAAATTTTAGTCAATTGATTTAAAATAACTCAAACAAAATATTTAAAAACTATATCCTAATTAGGTTGACCACATAATTAGATCTATAAATATCTCAACGATAACTTTCAAAATTAAACCATCCCTAATATATTTTATTTATAAAATTAAAATTTACTTATTAAAATTATTATAAGTTGCTAATATTCGGACAAATCAATTAAATACATCCCATATATTTAAATTGGCATAGAAAAAATTATTAATGAACATTTATTTTAGTTCCATTTTTGAATGAATATTATTTTTAAGAAACAAAAACTACTCAATTTGAATATTTTTAATTAAGTTATAAGGAAATAATCATGTGAAAATTTGCTTAGAATTTGGATCATTAAACTTTTGATGACATATATGTTAGAAATCAAAATCATACAATGTATTTATAAAAATTGAAAAATTATAATAAATATCGTTATTAAATTTAATTAGGTAAGATTATTCAAATTCTAATTAATAGACACATTCAAACTATATATTTTCTATATTTTTATTTAAATAAATAAATGACTATATTTAAATTTTTGTAATTAACTTCGTCAGAAATTAAGAGATAGATTCTCTTTATTCTAATAACAAAAGGTAGATTATATTTAATTTATTTAAGATGTAATGTTGTATATCTAGTAACTATAGATTTTGCTGGACTGAATGGAATAAATCAAAATCATTTTTTTAATAAATTAAATCAGCCGAACTTTATCATTGAATTCAATGATAGTATCAAGATAGTTTCAACATGCCAATAACTGGCAAAGACATAGGAAGTAAAGACTAAGTTTACTAAGATCGAACATAAGATTTATGCCTTCTTCCAGCATACTTTGCCATGACAAACATCAATTATATAAGAAGTAAAGACTAAGTAATAAACAAACAAAATTAAAGTGATTAGATTTGATTGGGTATCCACTTGTAAAGTAAATCATCCAATATATAGACATGAAATTTATCATCCCTTTCACAACCAAGCCTGACCAAATTTGCATTACTGAAATAAACAGTATCCAATACTTACTGAAATAAACAGTATCCAATACTTACGTAGCTTTCTGCATAGCCTTCATGACTGCTGCTCCAGCTCTCAGTCATCCAAATTGTGTTATCCGACACAACAATTGTATCATTGATCCAACTACAAAGTTCAACAGTTTTATATAAAATGATTAAAGCAGATAATAATGAGGTAAGAATGTACAATTCAACGCAAAGCTTGTAAAAAGTAAACCAAAAGTATTTAATAAGCAAAAGTTAGCATTTACAAATTTGAAAGGAATATTACGGGTATCAAGTCGCAACTGCAGGGAGAGACTTTGCTCCATGACTTGCTTCAACAAGCTTGAACTGGCAGTTCGGCGGAGGAGAGGCCGCGCGGAAAAGAGGGACGCGCGGAAAAGAGGGACGCGCGGAGTTCGCCGGAGGAGAGGGTCGCGCGGAGAAGAGGGACGCGCGGAGTTCGCCGGAGGAGAGGGACGCGGAGAAGAGAGAGCAGCCGGAGAAGAGGGAAGAGGAGAAAACCCTAATCGGACTAATCGAAGAACGAGGCGCGGGGAAAAAAAAAAGGGGGTCGCCGAAGGGTTAAGACGCGATTTTAGAGACGAAATTAGAGACGGAATTTTATTCCGTCTCTATAATTAGCGACGGATTAAAACATCCGTGTCTAATTAGAGACGGATTAAAATATTCCGTCGCTAATTAGAGACGGATATTAAAATTTTCGTCTCTAATTTGAGACGGAAATATTTTTCCGTCGCAAATTTTATTATTAGAGACGGAATATTAAATTCCGTCTCTAATAATAGAGACGGAATAAAATTCCGTCTCTAAATCCGTCTCTAATTCAAGGTTTTTTTGTAGTGGAAATCAAATAAATTGAACCAATACAAAATTGATTAATTAGTCATACTTTTTTTATTATTGTTGTATAATCAGCCGACTTCAACAATCAATCAAGAGTTAAATCATGATTTAAGAATTTTTTTAAACACTTATTTAGATATATCAATTGACTCTCTTTTCAACAATATATGAAATTCACCGCTCAACGGTTCCACACGATCGGTTTCACGATCATATTTATGTGGTAGTAAATCGAAAAATTTCAATTAACCACTACGAAGAGATCAATTGACTCTCACAACATAGCATTCTTCGATACTAGTTTGGTTTTAATCGATTTTTAAATTTTTAAATTGATCGAACTTGATAAAATATATTTTTTTAATGAAATTCTGAATTACCCAAGCTAAATTTCTGAATTTGATCGGTTCTATCAATTATTTTGGTTTATTTGATATTTTGTTATTAGACCGATACTAATTAGGTTTAACTGATTTTGAATTTTAATATTGAAACCAAACCGAATAAATTATTTTTTAAAAATAAAATTCTGAGTTAATCAAATCAAACTTTGAATTTGATCGGTTACTTTAACATTTTACTCACCCCTATAACCAATGAAGTCGACAAGAACGAACGATGACGAACTAAACATTTTATAAACAAAGAACACGAGATTAATATAAAGTAACAAATTTGTACTTGTTGCGCATCATTCTTTTAATTAATCAACATGCATGCTTTCCTACGTAATCGTATGATAGATGTGGTCAGCAACAAGATTAAAACAAGGTTAACAATTAGCACACACAAAAAAGGGAGAGATTAAGGATAAAATTAATGTGAAGGTCAGTAATTAAATTATTAATTTTCTCTTCAAGTTCATGCTTATGCAATTGAATAAGTTAAAACTCAAACCATTTAAAATCATTATTTGTAATTGTATTGAATTTCTGCATAATCATGAATAATAATTATGAGATGGGGGGAAGTTAGAACATCTCACTATTGATGCATTAGAATTTTGTTCAGAATTAAAATTATATTTTACCATATTTAATAGGTTTGAAGCTTTTGGTAAATAATATTTCAATATTTTATTTATTTATTTTAATGTGTCCTAGTGTTGTTTTATAACTAGTAGTTACTTTCAAAAATAAATAATTATATAGGATAATTAAATCGGTAATTTGGTTGATGTCTATTTGAAAGGTGTTAATTTAGATAAGTGATAAATCAAAATGAAGATAAATTTCATTTACAAAACTCAAATAAAATATTTTAAACTATATCCTAATTAATCAGGTTGACCACGTAATTAGATCTGTAAATATTTCAACATTAACTTTCAAAATCACACCAATATTATATATATATATATATATAAATATATATATATAATAAAAACATATTTATTAAATTTATTATAAGTTGCTAATATATGAACAAATCCATTAAATGCATCCCATATATTTAAATTGGCAAAGAAAAATTATTAGCAAACATTTCTTTTATTTCCATTTCTTTTAATGACAAATATGTTAGAAATTAAATTATACAATGTATTTGTAAAAAATTGAAAAAAAATACAATTATTAAATTTAATTAGGTTTGATTATTCAAATTCTCATTAACGGACACATTCAAACTATATATTTTCGATATTTTAGTTCAAATACATAATTGACTATATCTAAATTGTTGTAATTACCTTCATGAAAATGAAAGGTAGATTCTATTTAATCTGAAAAAAATACAATATTCTATAAAAAAAACTGTAATTATCTTTAATTTATACAAAATTTGAGTGATAATTATATATAGTATTGGGAAGTTAGAACATTTCAAAGCATTAGGGTTTTTTAGAATTAAAATTATATTTTATCATATTGAATATGTTTGAAGCTTTTTTGGTAAATGAAATATAAATGTGGTTTTATTTATCTGTTTCAAAGAGTGTCAATTTTGTTTTATAGCTAGTAATTATTTTCTCATTTAAAAATAAATAAATAGGGTAAGTATATCGATAATTTCATTGATATTTATTTAAAAAATATTAATTCAGGTGATAAATCAAAACGAAGATAAAACTAAGTGTTTTACAAAACTCAAACAAAATATTAAAAAACTATATTCTAACTCAGTCGACCAAGTAATTAAATCTATAAATATCTCAACATACTTTCAAAGCCACACCAATATATTTATTTATAAAATTGAAATATATTTACTAAATATATTATAATAATTTTCTAATATTTGACCAAATCCATTAAAAATTTACATTTTAAAAAATACATCCCATATATTTAACTTGGTAAAGACAAATTATTAGCACTTTTTAAAATAAATTTGGGTGACATTCCATTGTGTTGGAAAGAATATTATTTTTTTTAAAATAAAATATGGTCAATTTTAATATTTTTAAATGATAAGTAAATAATTATAGGAAGATTTGTTTAGAATTTGGATAATAAATCTTTTGATGACAAATTTGATAGAAATTAAAGTATATAATGTATTTGTTAAAATTAAAAAAATTTGTTGCGAATAGCATTATTAAATTTAAATTGTTATGATTATTCAAATTATAATTAACAGATACATTTAAACGATATATTTTCTATAATTTTATTCAAATAAATAATTGACTATCTAAGTGATTACACGAAGGTGGATTCTATTTGTAATTATCTTGAATTTCTACCATATTAAATATGTTTGAAGTTTTTTGGTAAATTAAATATTAATGTTGTTTTATTTATTTATTTCAAAAAATTCTAGTTTTAATTTATAACTAGTAATTACTTTCTCATTTAAAAATAAATAAATAAGATAATTATTTCGGTAAGATAAGTAATAAAGTGAGATGAAGAAATTGTAGTAAAGTGATTAACAAAACTAAAACAAAATATTTAAAAACTATATCGTTACCCACATACTCAGATCTATAAATATCTTAATATTAACTTTCAAAATCACACTAGTATATTTATTTATAAAAATTAAAATATATTAAATTAATTAATTACAAGTTGCTAATATATATTTAACATAAATCCATTAAGAACTTACATTTTAAAGAAATACATCCCATAAAACAATATTATCACTTTTTAAAATAAATTTAGACGGCGTTTCTTTGTACCCATTTTTTTGAATAAATATTATTTTTAAGAAATAAAAACCTGGTCAGTTTTAATATTTTTTTAATGATAAAAAATAATTATGTGAAAATTTACTTAGTATTTTGATCATAAATCTTTTGATGATGACAAATACATTAAAAATTAAATTATACAATGTATTTTTTAAAGTTGATTTTTTAAAAACAAATATTATTATTAAATTTTAACAGACACATTCAAAGTTTCTATTTTCTATATTTTTTTCAGATAAATAATTGAATAGATCTAAATCGTTATGTTACCCTCTCTCTATATATATCTTCTTGTTGCTGCCTTCTGAATCCGTTCTTAGAGATCGTTCTTCTCTGCTTTCTGCATTTGATTTGGATCTCTTCTTCTCCAATGGCAAGCGGGAAGGATCTCATCGTGAGCTTCGGCGAGATGCTCATCGACTTCGTGCCCACGGTCTCCGGCGTGTCATTGGCGGAGGCGCCCGGGTTCATCAAGGCCCCAGGCGGCGCCCCGGCCAACGTGGCCATCGCCGTGGCTCGCCTCGGAGGGCGCGCCGCCTTTCTCGGAAAACTCGGAGACGATGAGTTCGGCCGCATGCTGGCCGGCATCCTGCGCTCCAACGGCGTCGACGACGCGGGAGTTCTGTTTGACACCGGCGCTCGCACGGCTCTCGCTTTCGTCACCCTCCGCGACGACGGCGAGCGCGAGTTCATGTTCTATCGGAACCCTAGCGCCGACATGCTCCTCGAGGAAGGCGAGCTCAACCTCGACGTCATCAAGAGCGTAAGATTGCGCTAGCGCATTGGATCTGGCCATTTCTTCCGGTCGATGACCTAAAAAAACCCTACTTCCACCCGCTTCACATATTTCTCCATCTGATTTCTTTGCAGGCTGCGGTTTTCCACTACGGATCTATAAGTTTGATCACGGAGCCGTGCAGATCGGCTCACCTGAAGGCCATGCAGGTGGCGAGGGAAGCAGGGGCGTTGCTCTCCTACGACCCCAACCTCCGATTGCCGCTGTGGCCCTCGGCGGAGTCGGCGAGGGAGCAGATCATGAGCATCTGGGACCAAGCCGACATCATCAAGGTCAGCGACGTCGAGCTCGAGTTCCTCACAGGAACGGATTCGGTGCAGGATGACGTCGTATTGACCCTCTGGCGGCCGGAGTTCAAGCTTCTGCTGGTGACCCTGGGGGAGAAGGGATGCAAATACTACACCAAGGTATGCTCTTTGAATCATGCTTCTCCTTAACTCCTACCGATTGTTCGCGAGAAAGATTCGCTGGAATTTGGATCACAGACTTCTTCCAATTTGGGGGTTTTCAAGAACCCCCAAAAAGGTTGCATCTTTGGATTCCTTCGCACCTTTTCGTCCATTTTCAGCATCTGATGAACTACTGAATTGCTCGATGGAGCGAACTCGGAGAATTAATGGAGGTTTCATTGATTTCACTGACCGCAGGACTTCCGAGGGACTTTAGATGGCTTCTCCGTTAACGCAGTGGACACCACCGGAGCAGGAGACGCATTCGTCGGCGCCATGCTCAGCAAGGTCGTCGCGGACCAATCTGTGCTACAGGTGAATCGATCATGGAGTAGAAGCTATTTGTTTTATTTCATTTGAACTAAATCTTTGCTGCGACACTCGTTAATCCCTTCTCCTTTGTGGCTGCCGCGGTGGATTTAGAGCGAAGGAAAGCTTAGAGAAGTTCTCAGATTTGCCAATGCGTGCGGCGCCATCACCACCACGAAGAAGGGAGCCATTCCTGCTCTGCCAAACGAAGCCGAGGCGCTGGAGCTTTTGAAGAGAGATTGAAGTGTTTGGATCCCCACCGTGTTGCTATTTTAGTTCTTTGTTGGAGTTTCTGATGTTTTATTTTCTGATTTTTTTTCATATTTTTCGCATAATAAATCAATTAGAGATGTATTTTTGATATTTTAATTCCCTTGGAAACAACCCGTTCCCACCTTTCAAATTAAAAAATATCTCCACTGACATATATTTTTAACATTAACACTAAAAAAATATAAATCCATTGGTTGTTAAAATTAATCGTTTTAATAAATATAATTAAAAAAATACACATTGTGGAGTGTTTAACACCAATGGGGTGTTAGAGCACCTCTAACATTCATCTGCCAATGTAGGGACATTAAAACACTTTTCAAAGCATTGAAATGTTAAAAAAGAATATGAGTGTTGTTATAATAAATATGTGGCAGTAGATCCCATATTCTTTAATAAGGTGGAGGATGTTATAACGCCGATGTATTGTCGATGTTCTTACAATTTATCAAAAATATATTAAATAAAATCCTTAAATACTTTCGTTGTCTAAAAATATAAATGGTTGTGTCACTGTGCTGAAATTTTGATACAATAGATTGCGAATCAAACTAAATCCAAATAATTCAATTATAATTAAATAGATATAACAAAATAAGATAAAATAAAAATGGCCTAACACTTCCATTTCCACGTAATAACTCGGCAATCTTATTGGCAATCTTGTTATTAGACTTTTCTTTTCTTTTATTAATTTCTCTAGTTTATTGGCGAACAATCAGAGTCTATCCATAATAAGCATCAAATTATAATTTTCATTAATGTAATTATATAAATGTTTATTTCCTTCAATAATAAATTATTATTCTAATTGAATAATTAGAGAAAATAGATAAATCTTGTATGAATTTTAATTATTTTATTCCAAAGCAAAGATAATATCCAGATTTACTATATGTTCATTGCATTGATACATTTTTTATGATTTATTATTTTCTGTAAAGAGATTAAAATTGTATCATCTTTTAGATTGATATCTAATTATGTATAAATTATGCTTTAGATTTGTTTAATAGATATATCAGAAAAAAATCAGAATTAATCAGATTTAAAATATTATATATTATTTTAGCTTCCAATTGTATTCGAAAAATAAACACCTGCCGAAATTTACAAGATTTGTCTCGATGCGGTTCTGGAGTAATATGCACGATTGGCTTATTAGTTTGGATCGTTTGGTCTGTCAAAATCAGTTTTGTTGCCCCATTACTTTTTTTTTTTAAAAAAGGTGAAATCTGCCCGCCGTCCACTCCAGCCTGGCCCGTAGTGGGCCCACCTCCCGTCTATTTATGAGAAGGTAAATTGAAAAATTGTAGTTGGGCCGTTTCGATGGCAGCGAATCACACAGTTCCGTTCTCTCTCTCTCTGAAACTCCTCCCTCCTCTTCCCTTCCCTTTTTCCGATCTCCCTTTCCGCCCTCGGCCCGCCGGAGTTCTGTCTCCGATTGCTCGCATTTCGTCATGGCTCACCTTCGGTTTTCGTCGGATCCTCGTCGAGCTGGACGCATCCCAATCACTAATCGAGATCTAGCGAGCGCGGCGATTAGCTTCATGGAGGATACGAACCCAGAAGTATCATCTTCGTGTTATTAAGTTATTGTATAATGATTACACAATATTTTTTTACTTTGTTTATGAATTGCCAATCGAAGCGAGTTCGTTAACATATTTAGGGCCACGTTAAACTACTACTTAGTTCGACTATTGTCTGAAAAATAGGTTTTTTTTTCATAGTTGATGTGTTTTCTGTGTATGCTTGATGCAATTATCGACGAATTGATCTATTTATCAGAGATTTGTAATTCAATGGAGACTGATTGATTGAATATGCATGGTTTATGGGAGGGTTTCAATGATTTATAATAAGAATATAATCAATTAGGTTTAATGAGCAGCTTTAGGGAATGATATGGAAAAATTGGTGGAGGTCACAGTTAATTTCTTGAGCTCCTTTTTTACAATTATGGTGTGGCTTTATCATGTTGCCACTGTTTGTCTTCATGTATGTGATGCCTTTTCAAATTGATGTCAGTTTTGTTTTCTCTGTGCGAATCTTGATGCATATAGTGGATTGTTGTAGTTAAGACTATGTTTTGTATCAAGCACAGTAGGATTTTATATCTATTAGGGTAATCATATATCGTTTTGCAGGCCCTGCCAAATGACGTTTTTGTGGAAGTGCTTGTGGATGACGGTTCTTCTGAGATGAATGGAAAACAACATGAAGATGGAGAGCCATTCAAGGTCAGTGCAAACTTGAGCTCTTCCATAAAGATGTTTTTTTTTTTCAATGGGTACAATAGACTTCAGTTCTTCCTTTTTCATTTGGCAGGGAATTGGAAGTGACTCTATGAACAATTCATTTGAGAACAAGCTGGTATTCAGTGCTAACAATAATGCTACTGAAAATGAGAAAATGGAACATAATGCACTTGACATGGAGAATACAGTAGTCCAAGAGGAAGATCTAACACCTAGGATAGGGATGACCTTTAGAACTAGGGAGGAAGTTTGCAATTTTAATAAAGCATATGCTACGACTGTTGGCTTTGGAGTGGCTGTACAGAAGTCATCATTTGCAACATCAGGACAATGAAGACGGGTAATAATTGCTTGCTCTAAGGTGGGTAAGGGAAAAACTGATCCTTGCTATAAAGCCAGACAATCTGCCAAAACAGATTGCCAAGCTAAGATTGTTGCAAAAGCTTCAGGGGACGGGATGCTTCATTTGGTGGAGGTTAATAATGAACACAATCATCCGGTCAATCCTTCGACAGCACGGTTTTTAAATTATTACCAGAAAATGGCTGGCTCAAGGAAACAAGAAGTTGCAGGACAGGCAAATGTGCAAGGGAGCACTCAATCTGATGGGATAGAATCTGGAGATCCTACTAAAATAGGGAGATTGAAGCTCACTAAGGGGGATGACGAGGTTGTTTATCAATTCTTTGCAAATATGCCGAATAAAGATCCAAACTTCTTTTACTTGGTTGATTTAGATGATCATGGTTGCTTGAGAAACTTGTTCTGGGCTGGTGGTAGGAGTAAGATGTCATATCAGTATTTTGGGGATGTTGTTTCCATTGATACAACCTTCTTGTCTGAAAAGTATGATTTGCCTCTTGTTTTATTCGTGGGTATGAACCATCATGGTCAGTTAGTGCTGCTGGGATGTGGTTTGATCTCTTCTGAAACTATCCAAGAGTTATACTTGGTTATGCAAAGCATTCTTAACTTGTATGCTAGATTGTTGCCCAAATGCTATTGTTACTGACTATTCTAAGGCTATTCAGGGTGCTATCCTGGATGTGTTTCCAGGTACTAGACATCATCTGTGCTTGTCCAGTATCCTAAGTGAAGTTCCAAAGCAATTGGAAGGTTTTCCTGAATTCAAGGCAATTAAGAAAGCACTAAAGAAATCAACATATGATTCCTTGAAGATTGATGATTTTGAAAAATCTTGGATGAGGATGATTGTGGATTATGGTCTTCAAAGTAATGAATGGCCTCATTATATGAAAACAGACATGTTTGGGTGCCAGCTTTCCTAAAACACACATTTTGGGCTGGAATGTCCATATACCAACTTGGTGAAACTATAGACAGTTATCTAAATGGATATGTCTATCCAAAGACTTCTCTTAAGCAATTCTTTAGTAAGTATGAGATGATATTGCAGAGCAAATACAAAAAGGAGGCAGAAGCAGATTCAGAGTCTCACAAGACTCCACTATTGATATCAAAATTTTACATGGAAGAGCAGATATCAAAAGTGTACACTTTTAATATGTTCAGGAAATTCCAGGAGGAGCTAAAAGCTACAATGTATTGTGATGTTTTGCCAATTCAGATGGATGGGCCAGTCATGAATTTTCAAGTCAAGGAGTGCTCATTCATTGAGGATGGCAAACCCACAGAAAATAAGGATCATGAGGTTCTTTTTAATGCAGATAAACTTGAGGTTCAATGCATTTGTGGTTCTTTTGAGTTCTGTGGAATTGTGTAGACATGCTTTGTCTGTATTTAAGTTTCATCAAATCTTTGAAATTCCATCTCATTATATTCTTAGTCGCTGGAAAAAAGATTACAAGCGACTATGTGCTTTTGAACGCCTGAATGACATGCAAGTTGATGATCATCCTGTAGCCCGCTATGATTATTTGACTATACGCTGCCTTGCCGAGTTAGGATTCATATCAGATGATAGGTACCAAGTTGCTTTGAAGTTACTAAAAGAGGTTGAGAAGTCTCTTTTAGATGATATTATTTGTTGAGAGAGGCAGCCCAGACTTCTATCTTTTGAAACTCAAGCCAATGGCAATGTCCAATATATGTTATTAGCTCAGATTGGAACCTCTGGCGTTAATAAGAATCTCAGTTCTTTGCATGTCAAACGACGAGGCCGTCCGAGAAAGGCAAAAGAGCTGATATGGAAACTTTAGCTCAACCCAACAAGGAACAGGTAATTTTATCTGCATCAAACAGTTGTGACCTTAACTGCTTCGATGTGCATTCTAAATGGCTACGTATTATAGACCAGGATTTTCTGAGATCATCATTGATTGGTAGTGAAAGCAATATGCTTCAATCTAGTGCAACTGCTACTTACCTTAATACACAGCGAATTGATTTGATGGACTGTAGTAATCTTATTATTCCACGCTTTTACATCCCTTGGCCTCATGATTTTTGTCTTTCTTATCTAATCTTTTGACTTTTCTAGCTGTACCACTTTTTTTTTATGGTTATTCCCTAATTGATTTGAGTGTTTTATTCTTGTTTTATGAATTGCAGGGTCAATACGACCATCAAACAATAGGAAATCAGTCAAGGATGCAGTGGATTTATCAACAAATACTACAAATACATTTCTGTTCCACAATTATTATACCTATAAAATTAGGAATTATCGTGTCTGTTGCTCATTACACTGGGGAATTATTCAACAGTATTTGGATAGACTTGTTTTCTGGATGAGATAATATATAAAAACATGCAAGTCATGTTACCTTTAGCTATTTTCATAATCATGTATCCATTGGTACCTTTGTGGAACGCTTACAAAGATTAGTTATCATTAAACACTGCACTGCTTAATAATCAACGTGTGCATATTTGTTGAGTCTCTTAGAGATTTAAAAGAGAATAGCTAATCTAATATTGTTATCAAGGATTAAGGAAGCCAAAAATTTTCATGATGCTTTTGCTTTGCTAAACTGTAAATTTAATTGAAGTCATGTCACTGAAATGCTCCACTTTATTTTTTTCCTAGGCACATTTGCTACAAGTATTTAGTCCCAATGAACTGTCCTGCATGTATAATTGACATGGGAATGGATGTAGTAGCCAAGATATTGTTGGTGGATAAGTGAAATGGAAGATCTTTTTTTTATGAACTAATCTATAAAGCTTTTATTTACTTTAATCTGCAATTTGCAGGATGACAATGTACCAAAAGTACCTTCTGGTCGAAGGACCGGGTAAATATGAAGTTACATGAGGCTTGGGTATGTTCTTGGATTTCTTTACTTTCTGATCGTAACCAACTCAATTATGTCTCGAGAGCATGATTTAAGTATTCTAAAATTTTATTTATGTGGTTTAGTAAATTATCGTATCATGTTTATTCTCTCGGTGTAATTGTCTTTCGGTTGTCTAGTAATCATGCTACATTTGGTTTATATTTCAATATTTATGTAAGAATCTTATGTTTGTAAATATAGAAAAGATAATCTTAGCAATATGGAATTTTTTCTTAACAATAATCTAATAATATTAATTAGTCTAGATAGGAACAGTTGACTCATTTAATTTAAACCCCGACCTCTCGCTATTCATTTAGCTCATGCAACTAACATATTTACTTTTGCCCACTTGCACTACTAACATCTTAATCGATTCAATTATTTTTTGGTTTCTATTATTTTAAAAAATAAAAGTTAAATAAAATAAATATTTAATACTATTTTTTTTTGCGTATATAAAGTTATTTGAGATTAATAATGTAATAAAGATTTAGTTTTAAATTTTAATAATTTTATTTTTTAAAAAATAAATTGAAAATAGAAATTTTTAATTAGTGTAATATGCACGATTGGCTTATTAGTTTGGATCGTTTGGTCTGTCAAAATCAGCTTTGTTGCTTTATTACTTAGGTTTATTCCTAGAGCACTCATATTAATATTAATATGTAGGTATTATAACATCTAAATGATATTATAATCCATATGGATAGATGTTATAGGTATTATAAGATTTATAATATTCAATTTTTTAAATCCAGTTAATAAATAAATTAAAAATAAAATAAAATTTATTCGAACACATGCATATACGCTTCAAATAAATGAAATTCGTCATCTCAACGGTTCAATACGATTAATCCACGATCATTTACGAAGAGGTTAATAAAAAACGTAGGATCCATAAATAATGAATAGATTTATAGATAACGAGGATTAATGTTAAAATAAATATGAATGTGTATTTATAAAAAAAATATTAATATACTAGACATGTAATATAGAGAAATGCTATGCTGCGTAATGAGGAATTCATGATCCGTGCGCGATACTCACGACCCACCGCTGCTGTCGCTGCCATCACCGTGCCGTCCAGCCACCGCCGACCGTTGCCTCGGGCACGATCGACGCGCCACTCATCGGCGCTCCGTCCGATGTCGGATTCCGATCGGATAGTGATCGGAATCTGACGAAATTTGATAAAACAAGGTCGGTAATGCGCATGCGTCGTTTTCTGCCAAATCGCGGTCGGTCTTTGGCCGTGATTTGGCCGAAATTCGACCGCGATTTCGTCGGAAACGATGCGCGCCACTGTCGACGACGATCGGGTCAGATTTCGATCGTATTTTCCGAGCAAATTACGTCGGATTCTTGTCATTATCCGATTGGAATCCGACACCGGTCGGAGCGCCGGCGAGTGGAGCGTCGATCGCGGTCGAGGCGACGGTCGGTGGTGGCCGGATGGTGCTACGAGGGTGCCAGCAGCAGCGATGAGTTACACACGGATTATCGTACGAGTTTATCCCGCAACATATCAAACCCGTGTAATATATATTACATGAATCTTATATTTTTTTTAAAAATAATATATATTAATGTTCATGAATACGAATATGTAGTATTCGTGGAGGCCTCGAACCGGTTCGATGCGTCCTTGCTATGCGTGGGAGCGACCGGTTCGATGGCCTTGCGATCGTAAACGAACCGGTGCGACGCTTCCTTCCGCCAGAGAGAGAGAGAGACAAGACTCAGAGGAAGTCGTAGGCTTAGCCGGAGGGCGGAACCCGACCGGCATGTCGGCGCCTGCGAAACAACGACAGGTAACTCCTCCTCGACGATCCATCCTTGTGCCACAATTTTGAATCGTTCTTCCGGCTCGAAGTTCTCAAAAGGAAACCCAAAGAGCTCAAATCGCAGAAAAACTCGACATCTGTGGCCATCGCAGGTCTCGCTGAGGGGTGCTAGCGCTAAGGAGATCTCACGGGATGCCCTTCTCGAGAAGCTTGCCCATGAAAGAGAGCTCCGCAGCTACCAGCGCCGTGCCTCGGCCGCCGCCCTCTTCATCCAGGTTTGTACCTTAATTTGTTCCCTTTTCCATCATTTTATTACATTAATTTGGTCGATGTGAATTTCTGTGGAAAATTGACCTTAATACTTGAGTGAGGAGAAGGAATGGAAAAGGTGGGGAGGTGGGGCAGGGATGATAAATGTTTCCCTTGTAAACTAAGTTCCCAAACAAGGGCTACTGTATTTTTTTCCCCCTTTCTCTCCAAATCCTCCAATCCGACCAGATACAGATTGAAAGAGCTTCTTTGGGCCGGGGTTATCTTTTCACAACTGAGTGGAAGAATTGATGTTCGAATTTGCTATGCCATTATAAACATGATTAGGATTTTATCGATCCCTCAAAATGTTAAAATAACTGTGTAGTAGACGTTCCATCAGGTCTTAAGATCCTTGATTGATTGCGAGAATTTATCCACGTTTGGTAGTTAGGTGACTGAGGTATATTTCTTTCTGGCAGGAAAGTTGAGATGCTTCTGAATGAGGAAATCCTTACTTCAATATGTACTCGAATTGAAGGAAGGCAATAGTCATTAGTTAGTTTTTTGGTGGTTACATAATTTAAAGTCAAATACAAGAGAAAAAGAGAGAAAGATATATAACAGCTTGAACTAGTCTATGAGCTAAAATTTCGATGGGCACTTAATATTTGTATTCTTCATGGACTGCATTTCAAGTCTACATGCTTGATGACTAGTTAGAATGTGCATGAACTGGGCTACAAGCTAAATGGTGTATATTTAAACCATGCATCATAATATTCAAATTTCCTCCAGGAAATCCAGATTTATGATTGGAAAAAAAGGAAAGAAACATTTTATATTGCAAGCCAGCATCTAATTTGAAAAGATTCCTTTACTAATAGAGGCTAACATAAAGCTTTCTGAAGTACCAAACATTTGTTACTTAGGATAAACTTCAAAAAATATTATGGCATTTTGTTTTGCATATAGTTTAATATTCACTCTGATTCTCTACTGTGGATGATTTTTAGTTTGCTTATGTTGAGTAACTTACATTTTATAGAACTATTCTTTCTAAGTAACTATGTGACCAACTACATCATCATTGCTGATTATGTTGACATGGACATGCCTCACTATGAGTTGTTTCAACATTCTTAATGAATATGCTTTCATGCAATTGGTATAAATTTTTAGTTGACTGCCACTATCCATTTACTACTTGACATAAAGTAATCTAACAGGTGGACTATAAAGTTTGGAAAATCTTGTAACCAAATTGAAAATTTTAAGTCTTTAAGAACCTATGAGGTATCGTATGATTGATAGTTTTGTGATGATTTATGTATATAATCTGAACTATGTATGGCATGGCTGTGATATGAATGACTTTGCTGGCTTCTTGGAGGGAGTAAAACATTCTTTGTTAACTAAACTAGTAATCTTTTTGCAACTATCATTACCATTTCCTAAACCAAATCAGAAAAAACTGACATGGTTTTTACTTTTTTTTCCCCCAGTTTAACAAAGATATGAAATAATTTAGATATGAGCCTGTACCTACATAATTTTTGTTGTACTTGACTTAGAATACAAATGAAACCTTGTGCGGCAGTCATTGTGAATGTGAGCTGCTTGGGCTGACATTATCTGCTCACCACATTCTTTCAAGTTTAGTAGCCTGAACCAATAGGTCAAAGTTCATTTGATTTATTTAGAGTAATTCTTAGTACTTGTGAACTCAACATCCATGTAACCACACAAGCAGTCCCATAGTGTAGATGTTCTTCTTCTCCAGAGAATATATTACATAGTGTGCTTCAATATTCACTGACTTATACCAGTGATAGTTGAGTCTATGTGATTTTCCTTTTTATTTATTGGTCTTACAAGTATCTTTTAACTAGGTAACAATAATTATAATTTCAAACTAAGTGAGCCTTAACAAAGTATTTTAATATGTTTTTCCCCTTGTTGCTTATTGTGCAGAGAGTATGGAGGAGGTATATTGCCATCAAAGAGGTCTCAGAACAGCTTCGAGAAGAATGGGAAGCATTAGCTGATTGTTATGAGGATCACATGAGTAGTGCATGGATTTCAAATAATTTATTAAGGCCATTTCTTTTCTTTGTTACTCACACACCAATTTTGTGGAGGTGGCAAATTAGAAATGTGAAATGTATCACAAAATGTTTTGGAATTCTCTTACAAAGTATTAGCTCAACTGGTATGCATTGTTTTCTTAGTTTTGTATTTTGAATTGGTTGCACCATTGTTTTTGACATTGAATGCTAAATTCATAGTGGTATCAGAATCATCAATTCTTTCCTGGGATTTTATTATAGTCTATGTATTTCAGTTATTTTGCTGACGTATTTTCCTTTGGCTTGTAGATACACAAAAAAACTTTTGTTTATTAACAGTGGGTACACCTCAGGAGAAATCTGCATGGCTACACCAAACACAGCGACTAGTTTCCTTGTGCTTATTTATTCTTGCCGACTGTTCTAACTCTAGTCATCAGGATGAGATGGTTACAGTTACTGCTCTGTCAATGCGGTTACTTGTTTCTTTGACTGATGTAAAAGGGTGGAAAAATTTTAGAACCAGAGATATCAACGATGCAGATCTTGCTGTGAAGAGATTAATAAGATATATGACAACAAATACTAATGGCATATATAGCTGTTTTAGGAAGTACATTTTAAGAAATGCTCCACAATCTTCATCCTGGAGGAACACAGTCTCATCATCGGAAAATAATCTTCTGATTACCGTTAGTGCCATAACATTATGTCTGCGCCCATTTCATTCGATAATGTTAAAAGACCAGGATAATGGTGGGATTGATGTGTATGAAGCATCTAAAAAGTACTGTATTTATGTAATGACAGTGCCATATCTGACTAAATACCTACCAAGTATTCTGTTACCTGCTCTTAAGCATGAGCATGTACTACTACCATGTTTCTCTATCTTATTGGTAAGACCACTACTTGCAAATCTTTTTCATGCATAGCTTTATACATAATAACTCTGTTATTTATGTTTTTATTGTTTGGACTTTCCTATCGCTTGATTTTAAAAAAGATTGTATTAAATTATGTATAATTTGGTACTATGAGTAAAATAGGACACTTTATCCTACCAGATTTTGTGGAAAATTCTGCTCCTGAGAAAGTTGATCATTTATAGGAACTCAACAAGTCAAACATTTTTCAAGTAGGTGTGCTATTTTCGTACTTCTGAGTACATGCTAGCTTCATTCTTCCCTGTGCTAACTGGCCAAGTTTATTTTAGACGGTATATTTGTGCATTCTCAATCTAGGAAGGAGAATTAGATAATTCCTACAATATGTTTCTTTTACTCTGTTTAACTTAACATCTAGCATATCTGGAACATTTACACTGTTTTTATTTATTTCATTAAAGTGATCAAAGTATGGATAGGTTCTTGCAGACTTCCGAAGATAAAATCTTTGATGAAATGCTGATGTTGGACCAGTCCGATTTTGCTACCAAGGAAATTCCTCCTTTGGGCTGGGCTCTTGCAAACATCATAAATTTGACAATTGAGGACAACAATTCTGGTTCTTCTGGCTTCTTTATCCAAGGCTTAGATTGTAAACTCTATACTCATGCTGTTAATAGAATTTTGGAGAAGTTTGTTCCCTGGCTGGAGAGTAACCAACACTCATTGAAATGGGATGCTGATGAGATGCTCCTGACCAGTGATTGTGTTCCCATATCTGCTAATTCGGATGAATGCACTGACATTATGTTCTACTTTGATCTTCTTAAACCTGTGTATCAGCAGTGGCATCTGAGGAAGCTTCTCTCCTTGGCAAAAGTTTCATATGGAGCACCAAATGGTCATCTCATAAAGCAGACCTCAGATAATCAAGGAAGTTTCAAGCTACAAGATGTCATATATTTCTATTATTATTTTCTTCGGATATTTTCCATTTTAAATCTGGCTAATGGCTCATTACCTATTCTTAATGTACTTTCTTTTACTCCGGGATTCATTGTGGAATTTTGGGAAGCATTTGAATGTGCCATTTTTGGTGGAATTGTTCACATGTCTCATGAAGTCAAACCAAACAAAGAGACCATTTTGGAGGGTCAGACAAACTCTGTTACAAGGCAAAGCCGAAGCATGAAGGAGAGTGGACATAGATGGGCTACTGTGATACAAAAGATTTCTAAAAGGTCAAATGATGAGTCAACTGCCAGTCCTAGGGACGCCCCTCAAATTCCTGTCGAAAGTGCTGAGGATAGTTATGACTTGTGGGATATTGAAGCTATGAAACATGGTGCCCAAGGCATTTCCAAGTATTTGTCATGTGCTTTGTTTCTCTTCTGTTCTACTTATGCACACTACTTGTTGGTTTTAGATGATATAGAGTTCTATGAAAAGCAGGTAATTGATACTAAATTAGTGACTAGGCTGTTTTCCCTTGGCAATTCTCTGATTTTCTACCTCTCTTTCACCTGCTATTTGTCATTTTTCTATTCCCTATTGTAGGTTCCTTTCACACTTCAGCAGCAACGAAAAATTGCGGCTTCACTTAATACATTTGTATACAATTCTTTGGTTCATTGTGGAAATAATTACAGATCCGTAATAGACATAGCAGTCAGATGCCTTAATTTGTTGTATGAAAGGGACTGCAGGCACAAGTTTTGTCCATCTTGTCTATGGTTAGCTCCTGCTAGAAAAGGTTGGATTCCAGTTGCAGCAGCTGCTAGAGCTCATGAAGCTGCATTTTCAAATCTGCAAGCTGTGGATGTTTCCACCATTCCAGCAGTGAGCTCTATTCTAACAACTGTACCACATCTGTATCCTTTTGAGGAAAGGTGTTGTCCTCTTTAGATTTCCATTGATGCCAGATGTCTACAGTAATATATTTAATTTCATTCACCAAATGTTATTTGATTCAAGTTTTCATGTTGTCAAATCCTTATTGTGTATGATCTACTTTCATTGAGCATCTCAACTAAAGCCACCATGTTATATCTTCCTTTGTAAAGGACCCTCAATCCTGATAATCTAGCTTCTTATTCAATAGTTGTTGAATCACAGTCTGTTCTTTTCTGCAGTTGTAGTTTTGTAGTCTTTAGAGTTTAAGAGATCAATTTCTCTCTAAGTTATTTGACTGTATAACATGATTCAAAGTTTTGGTGTCATGATCATTATCTGTTTCGGTATTTAGCTGGAATGATAGGGTATCAGTGCTGACTTCTATCATTACAATACAGGTCAGCACAGTTCAAATTATGCCGACCTAGTTTTGATCCAATCTCATTCGTAACAACCTAGATGGACCCTTTCCTATAGATGGGATTGTATTCATCTAGCAATGCAACAATTCTATTGCTCAACATTGTGCCAATAATTGGTTCATGTGGCAGAGTCAATGACACAACTTAACACTAATAGCCACTATAAAGAATAATACAACAACAACCAAGCCTTGTCCTAGGGATGACAATGGGTTGGGTTTGGATTGGATTTCATATCCTCCGTCTCCATCCTCATTTATTATATCCATCCCCATCCCCATCCCCATCCCCATCGGGTATTCAACTTTCATCTTCATTCTCATACCCATCGGAGGATCGGATATTCATCTCCATACATATCAGAGGATCGGATATCCACTATACTAATAATTTTCTTTATTCCATCCAACTGCCAACTGGTTTCTCATTTGATAATCAACTTTGAGTGCCAACCAACATCACAAAATTTTCAAAAATCAGCACCACTTTGAGTGTCAACCAACATCACATAATTTTCAAAAATCAACATTACAATGGTGTTGGATTTCAAAAAACAACACCGCTTATTTATATATATATATATATATATATATTATTTAATCGGGTATTCGGATCGGGTATGGGTCGGATTTTGTCCAACCCACCTTCATACCCGAATTCAAAAATTCTCATACTCAATTACCCAATTATTTAATTGGGTCCAAAAAATCCCTCCATACTCTCCTCCATTTGGGTCGGGTATCAAATCCACTATTGGGTTCGGAGGAAATTGTCATCCCTACCTTGTCCCACTAGGTGAGATCGACTATATGGATCCTTCTATGTCATTGTGCTCTATTCCCTACTATATCATCATCTATATTTAAATTAATTTTATCTTGATTTATCGTTGCTAACTAAATCTTCTTTAGTCTTCTCATCTTCGTTTAATATGCGTATTTGTCATAGTTTCAGATTGTTTGACTGAAACATTTATTGGTCGTCTAAGTATATGTTCGTACCATCTTAAACGTATCTCCCAGAGTTTTCCTTCAATGGGTGCAATTTTAACTTTGTTTCTAATATTCTCATTTCTTATCTTGTCCATCTTTGTATGTCCGCACAACCACTATAAAGAATAATAAAGAAATAATATTAAAGAAGCAACATTTTAAATGCAAAAAATTGACATAATATGAGTCATTCTGTTTTACGTAATTTGTTTTTGTCTAAAATATATTTCGAGGGTTGATTTGATTGGAAAAGTCTTTATGGAGAGGAATAATTTCTGTATTTGGCGAATGGAGGGGTAAAATATATTCCCCTCCTTTGACGAGGGCAGAGGAGGGTGGTGGGGGGCTCGTTGTATATCTTTGGGTTTGAAAAAAGGATATAACAAAGTAGCAACCTATGGATCTATCCCTTTACTTTTTATTTGTAATATATTTCAGATATCTCAATTGGGCAAATTCAACCCAATTTCATTTGTTCCTTTCGATGAATACCCCAAAACCCACTTTGGTGGTCTAAGTCTTAAGGCTTTGAAATATACTATTAAGAGGGGAGAAATGCTGTGAGGAGAAATGGCGTTCTGGTCATTTTACTCCGAGGGAGGGTCTTACAAGAATGCCGTTGTAAATATATTGATGCTATTCTCATGGACAATAGAAACAAATAAGAGAGAAGACAAAAGTTGAAGAAGAGAAGAAACATGCTGAAGCAAAGAAGTAAAGGATAAAGAGTTGTCATGTGGGTGGTTTAGTTGCAGGATACATAGGCTATGGGACTACCACCTCTTATGCAAAAACTCCTTTTTTTTTCCTTGTTCGTATCACCATAGGCAAGAAGAGATGCTATTGAGCCGATAGTCCAAATGAGGAAGCCACTGATATCTCTTCTCCAGATTCAGCAGCAATAATAAATTAATGTTTAATTGGCAGAATCTGATTTGTCCCTCTTCCACATTTGTTGAAAGAGCTTGATTTAATCAATAGCACTTCATTTGTTTGACCTCTGTTGTGGTTAATCAGAGTGGACCTTTGAGTGCACTTAATGCTTTAACAATTGGATTAATGATAGATAGTCTGGTATCTTTTAGATTGTAGATTTAGCCTCAATCAATACATATAAGCTTAATTCTCTCTCTTGATGATTGATATAGATTGGTGTGAACATCTAGTTTCCTACCTTGTCTTTCCTCAAGAATATTTCTTGTTTGTTTTATTGTCTTACAAGAATGCTTTACTGGCGACCATATAAGAACAGTAAACTAGTCATTTATTGGATTGCTGGCTATCCTATTACCTATGCCATAGACTATTTTAAAGTTAATATTAATGCCTCTTTGCAGAGTTCAAATGTTTAGGGAACTTATTAAGCTTGACAAGGTTTCCAGAAGAGTGACCGGTGAAGTATCTGAGCCAGGGTCTAGTTCAATTGGTATAATTGTGCGTCGAGATCATATAATTGAAGATGGATACAAGCAATTGAATTTTCTTGGGCCAAAGTTGAAGTCATGCATTAATGTGTCGTTTATTAGTGAAAGTGGTCTTCCTGAGGCTGGTCTTGACTATGGTGGTTTATCAAAAGAGTTTTTGACTGATTTATCCAAGGCTGCTTTTGATCCAGAGTAACTTGAATTTGATTTCTCTTTTATATATCCCCCTAGATAGGTTAGATTCTTGAAATCTGAATACCCTTTTTTGGGTTTGGAGCAGGTTCAATCTATTTTCACAGACATCAACTGCAGATAGCACTTTAATTCCTAGTATGGCTGCAAGATTGTTAGAGAATGGCATGGAGATGATTGAATTCCTTGGAAGGGTTGTTGGGAAAGCTCTTTATGAAGGCATTTTATTAGAATATACTTTTTCACTAGTATTTGTGCAGAAGCTCTTAGGACGTTATAGTTTTCTTGATGAACTCTCAACACTAGATTCTGAGTTATATAGGAATCTCATGTATGTGAAGGTAAACCTTTTTCTTGGGGATTAATATTTGAGTATTTTTACAATGTTGCTTCCACTTTAATGATTTCATTGCTAATACATCGTTTTGAACTTGCTTCAACACATTTTTTGATGATCAACTATGGCCATTTTTGTAATAAATGTTTTCATGTCATTGCAAAAAATCCTAAGTGTGATAATGCTATTTAATCATACTGCTAAGTATGATTTGAAATTTTGTACCATATCAGGTGAAATAGTTGAAATGTATTATTTCGATAAATTACCGAAACTTGATACTATTCAACACTAATAATGTCTCCTATGTCATGACAATAATATTGATGAGTATCGTTTCATGCCAATGTTTGGCACTCATTGGCATCCTAAAACACATGTCTAGATGAATTGAAATAATTTTGTTATTTTTTTGTAGCTTATATCCATATAAGATAATGTGAAAATGGTACCATTTTTGATGGAAAACAAAGTTTGAACTTAAGAATATAGTTGTTTTGGCTTCTTGTTTTTCTTCATCTCCTTCCTCTTTCCATCTCTAATTTTTCAGTAAAGGAACATAAAATGTCTCCTGTGAGGCCATAAAAGTTGTCTTGCTGATATTTATTGGCAGAAAACTATTATACTATCTCAACTAGATACAAGTGTCACTTTTCTTTGACCATGATATACCCTTGCAGATAGAGTGCTATCCTCCAACTGCTGGCGTATCTCTTATGGTCGCTTCAGCAAACAGAACTATGGTCTGCTGGGTCTTGCTTTGCCAGGTCAATTCTGAAGGTTAAGGGTCAGTTTCCTTCAAAGGATGGGAAACTGAGAAAATAAATGGATGAAAATAAAAGTAAGATTATTCCTTTATTTACATCCACTCATTTTCTCACTTTTCCAACCTCCACTTTTTCATCCTTTTGAGGAAACGGACTGGTGTGATAGTCTAACTAGGACAGTTTGGCATCCAAAGTTTTCATGAAGTTGAGTTCCAAAAGGTGGCTACTTCCTCTCTTAGTCAGAACCTGATACTAGCTTGACCAGTGTCTTCCATTTCTATGCAGTCCTTAGTATGTATTGGAATATTACCAACTACCAACCACCAGAAAATAACAATGGAAATAGAGTACCTTATTGAGTGATAACAGAATTCTCCTTTGCCAGTGGTTGGCCAGATCAGTAACCACTACTTGGTAAATATTAATGCTTAACCATTATCTGGAACCATGATTTTCTGAGTGGAATAGTACATTTGTTTTTGTTAGCCTAAAATTGAAATTTTTTTGCTTTAGGCACTAGGATCCAGCTAATTATTTCTGCATTATGAATTGCTGACATAATATTCCTTTCATACTTGACTTCTTATCACCATTTTATTGAAGTTTAACTCACATATCCAACAGCATTATGAGGGTGATGTCACCGATCTATCTTTAGATTTCACTGTTACTGAAGAGATATGTGGGAAAAGGATTGTTACAGAGCTTAAACCTGGTGGTAGGAATATCTCGGTAAGAAATGAGAACAAGTTACAGTATGTCCATGCAATGGCTGACTACAAACTGAATCGCCAAGTATGTTCATGGGCTACACTATAAAAATTGCTATTCTGGGTTCGTTTGTGCGTATGCTTATCTTCACTAAATGTGTGGTGCAGATACTTCCATTTTCTAATGCATTTTATAGAGGCTTGATTGATCTGATCTCCCCATCTTGGTTACAGTTATTTAATGCGAACGAATTTAACCAGGTATTCTGCTTACTTGGAGATCTTTCCTATCTTACAAATTGACCTTCTTTACCTTGGGAGTTCGGGAGCTAGAGATTTTAGTGTTTATATTTGTATTTTGAAAAGTTCGATTACTTGTACCTGTGACAAAACAAAAAATTAATATATGATTGCCTAGAAGAATATCACATTGTACTTTATTATATTATTTAACAAACATTTGGCTTATGAATCACATCAGATACTGATCCAATCTAGTTTCAGAGATCATATTAAAGTTGAATTCTCATCTTGAACCTGGGGAATATAATGGTTTTCACGGTGTGAAATATTTCCTTTTCTAATTGGAAACCACATTATCTAAAATGGTCTCTTCTTGTAGTGTGAACCTACTGCAAGGTGTAAGCCCATCCATATAACTTACAAGAGCATTCTGTTTTCATAATGTTGTATCAGTCTTTATTACACCTTAAGTATCTGATGCTGACCCCTCATAATAGAGTTTTGCATTTTACACTCGAGCTATAATTAATTCTCACAGATTTTACATGCTTAACTTATTCTCTTGTTGTATTGTTTTGATACTTATTTGTTATTAATGTCCTAAAAATCATACAGAAGTGGTAAAAAATGATTCATTATTCATTTCACTTTATCTGTTGCTACACTAATATAAGTTGTTGAAAGAAATCAAATTGCATTTGCACAAGAAATTTTCACTTGTTTAACGAATCTGCATGTAGTCTGGTCATTTGATATATAATTACCTTGTGCAGCTGCTTTCAGGTGGTAAAAATGACTTTGATGTCGATGATCTTCGAAGCAATACAAAGTACTCTGGTGGTTATTCAGAAACAAGCAGAACTGTTAAGCTCTTCTGGGAGGTACTCGCCTATTTGAATTCATGAACCACGCCTCACATTTTTTCTCCTTCTATAACATATATAGTTTTTTTTAACAATCTAATAGAGGTGTGCATTTGTTTTGTGCTGGACCTAATCAATCTAAACAGACATCCTTTTTATTTTTTACTTTTCTATTTATATACTTTTCTGCAAACTGATCTCCAATCATATTGAAACTTTTCTAAACCAAACAGAAATTTATCTATTTGGTTGGTTTTGGTTCTTGTTTGATAAATAGGATTAGAGATCACTTATCTATTCTATTCGGTTGGGTTTCGTTCTTGTTTATTAACTAAATTTAACTTTTAATTTTGTTTTTGGGAAGAAAAGAGAATAAATAGAATTAAAATTTTGGATTTGTTTGATTTGAAATTTATGGTGGATACCCTTATTTTCAGTGTTATTTTGAGAGATTTAGTAACATTGTTATAAAATAAGATGATTAGGGAATAGTTCTTTGTCCATAGGCCCTCTTTTATAAATAGATGGTATCATATCAATGGCGAATTGAGAAAATGTTTGAGGTGGACTGGAAGTTGGACAAACATTATCAAAACTAGTCGACATCGACTAACAGATTAAGAAATAATCTCCTTCCTTTAACATCCCTCTCAAATTAGAGATGGTGGGAATATGCTTTAATTGCATTAAATATAGATGCAGATTTCTAGGCACCATACATTTCCAAATTGGCAATCCTGGAACAGAAAGCCTGACGTATAATCTGCACAAATTTCAGGATGATAGATATCTGTAACATGCTCATGAATTTTCAATTATCATCGAACTCTGGATTAGACAAATATATGGTTTACAGATGAATTGTGCATCTTACGGAATGACAAGATAACTAATAAAGAGATCATCAGATGATGCACGTGGTTGATATTGACCAATACTTTAATTACAGAGGGAGTAATGATGATAGGAGCAAACTGTTGTTGTCATTGTCGAGGAGAGGAGTCTCTAGGGTTGCAACGCTAGTGGAATGGAGGAAGTGATGGGACAATTTATGGTGAGAGTGACCTCAAACTCGGTGCAAGTAAAAGTGGTTATGCAAAAGAAAAGGTTAGTGAGGGATTTGGAAGAAGATTGAGAGGGAGGTTGGAATGGTGCCGAAAGAGAGGGGAGGTCATGTCGGCAACCTTCCCTTGACACTAGATGAAGATTAAATGAGGATCGGTAGTGTCTCTAAGATTATGTTAAGTAAGATGATTGAGGAATAATTGTTCATTCAATATGTTGTGATATAATATATAAGGGGAACCTTGATGCGATCGGTAAAGTTGTCGCTGTGTGATTTTGTGGTCACGGGTTCAAGTCGTGAAAACAACCTCTTACAATGTAGGGTAAGATTGTGTATAATGGACCCCCAGGATTTCGCATGGGCATGAGCTTCGTGCACTGGGTTGCCCATAATATATAAGTTCTCTTATATAAACATGGTAATTTATTAATTATGGTAGTTAATAATTAATATAAACGGATGATATGATATAATGCCGAAAAATATGAGGTAGGTTGTGAGATAAATTAGGAGGGAACTAGATCTACTCATGTAGGAGTTTGATAGGAGGATCAGAACAAGTTGGATAGGAGATTAAACAAATTTCTCCTTCCTTTAACAATTATATTGCCATCAATGCTTGTAACTTACATGATATCATAAATCATATACTTCAACATCATCATGGTCGGATGAGAAAAACTAGTAAGGGGATGATAATGCTGTTGAACTAGTGAAAGATATTGGATTCCAAGAATTAATTTGTCCCAAGCAAATTCTGTTGTGATGTTGATCTAACATCTCATTATAATTTGTTTCCTTTTGCAATGTTTACCTAAGTTTTCTTATTGATTTGTTTGGTTCTGATAGTAGAAAATGCAACAACATGGATCAACATTTTATCTGACTCCCAATGAATTTTCAGCAGCTCTATGATGGAATGGTGTTTAGATCAAGTTTTTGGTATGTTAAACTGGGCTAAGTTTGAGAGCTGGGTGATGACTGGTGCTTCTACATGTGCTTTCTCTTTACAGCCATCATGGGTCCTTATATCTTTGTTTAGTGTAAAATGATTGCCTCCTAGTCCCGGTCAAGGAAGCTGATCTCAAGTAGTTAAAAAGAAAATTGTTCCTGAGAAGGAAGGAAAACTTGGTTCAAGTGAGAATAAAATTTGGACTAGAGAACATAATACTAGGCTATTTTTTATATATATTTTGTTTTGACTTGCAAAGGGAATCCAAATTCATCTTCAACCATTACCCTTACCACTGGGACAGAAGTGCTGAGGGCTGTGAAGTCCTAATTTCCAATGCTAATAATCGCTCACACCTTTACTGCTTCACATATCTAACTTGATATGGCATATTCTGTTAGCCAGTTCAATGATTAGTTTTGTTTCAACAGGTAGAATCTCTTCCATTGGATTACCTTATTTAACATGCTTGCTAATCAAATCTCCAAATTTACAGGTTGTGAAAGGATTCAAATCAGCTGAGAGATGTATGTTACTGAAGTTTGTGACAAGCTGTTCTCGTGCTCCATTACTTGGATTCAAACACCTACAGCCTGCCTTTACAATTCACAAGGTATTATGAATTGGGCCTCTGCATTTAATCTCTTACAACTGTCTATTTGCCATCTCTATCATGAAATGCCACTTTTGCCTCTCATACTTTTACTGGGCATCTCTAGGTAAAAAGATATCTTATTTTGTCTTGCCAAATTTCCAATATCCTTTTAGTTTGTGCCTCAACCTTAATGTGGTTGCCGATGGGGCATTAAAGTGATGGTCAAATGATGCTATCGTTCTTTTTTAGCAAAGTGATTTTTTCTTAAAATAAGCACATATAAGAAAATATAAAAATAATTGATTATTACTGAATTATCAAATTATTAGAACTACTAAAAATAGATAGATAAAAATTCCCTTAAATTATAATTTTAGTTAAACCATGTCATAACTTAAAAATAGTTTTTTTTTTTTACAAATAGTCACTAAGTTAATTAAAATTTTACTTAAAATACAATGTTAGTTTTATATCATAATAGTTTTTAAATGTTTATTTTAAACCATTAAGGGTCGGTTTTCTTGGATCAATAAGTAGGAGAAAGGAAGAGGAGGTAACTATTCACATATTACATTAGTCATGTGCAATGTTTTGACCGATTCCCTCAAGCCTAGAGTTTGTCATTCCATTAATGTGGTTGTTACAATAGGGTACATGTCATTGATCCTTAGTTGTTAATGGAATTAGGTATAGGGGATAAGCGAAGATGAAATTCCAAAGTTTAGCAGACAATTTGCAAAAGCAAAGAAATAGTAAGAGCTTTACATATTGAATTTATTATTGAACAAGATAAGCTTAGATGTAACAAAAGTAATAGCTTTGTACTGTGCTTTTATACTTGACCTAGCCAAAACAATTTTATTCTCGCTCTTCAAATATTAAGTTATCTTCAAGAAGTGCACAATATCGATGTAAACTGTGAAGAGTTTGCCCAATCTGCATTGATATACCTATAGTTTGTAAATGGCCATCATCATGGTCTAAAAGGTCCTTCTTAGAGCATTTTTGAAATGTCATAGAATTCTTGAGGATGCTTCTCTATGATCATGATATGAAGCTTCAAGAATTCACCAATCAGACATACAATAAATAAAATATTAAGCCTAGTGAAGGTGAGGCTGTTTAGCATCTAACTGTTCTCTTATATTTCTTTGGACCTGATAATAACTCTTTTTATCCTGATATCAGTATATAACATTTGAATCTATGGGAATATCAACTAGCTTTACTCTTCACATACCATCCTCCTTGAGCAAATCAAGTATATACTTCCTTTAAGACATTGAGAAACATAGATCTTTCCCCCTAATTGAACAATCTTTTTGTTATGAAAGTGTGGCAGGTTGCCAAGATCGTTGAAGTTGACGGTGAAGGTATGCTTTTGGTGCTGTGATTCTTGGAGAATCATCACTAGCAATGATGATATCATCCAAATCGATAATAAAAAGGACATGTGCCCTAGTGTGATAGGTATAATAAAATATTGAGATTGATACTTTTAAACATCCCAAACTGAAGAACAAAGCTGAGTTTACTTGCCCTAAGATATTGTTTCAACCCATAGAGTCATTTCTTCAGATTACACACCAAAGCCATCTCTCCTGAGTAACAAACTGAGATGTGTGTTGGATATATAATCCTCATATAGATCAGTGTGAAGGAAAACATTTTTAATGTCTAGTTAATGTAATGACCACTAGGATATAGTTGTCAATGTAAGAAAAAGGCAAACCGAAGTAATCTTAGTCATCATAGACAATGTATTGGGAGGTTTGAAATTGAATACCCACTTACAACCAACTGTGGATTCGCCAAAGAGGAACTGGCGCTCAAGTACCATTAGATTGAAAAGATGTCATCTTATCAGTCATAGCCTAATGTTATCTTGGATCAAATAGAGTGTCTAAAAACTACCTTAGGGATAGAATATGAAGCTAAAGAAGAAATGAAGAAAAAATAGACAAGTGAGGGATAAGGATATGAGATATATCTATTAAGAGGATGTGAAGTAGTGCACTTGTGGGGTACCTTCAAAAAGCAATGTTGAGGTCAAAATCAAAAGAAGCTAGATTCAGAACTAGTGATGTTGCCAGAAAAGTAGCAGTAACAAGCTCAGCCCGCCCTTAATGTTGCTGGGGTTGGTGTTTAAATAATTAAAGAGGAAGATGGTGGTGCAGAAATTCCAGTACGAACAGGAAGATCCTCTACGACAGACTCAAGCGTAGATGGTGTGGTTGAGAATAAGGGAGTAAACATAATTGTATAAAAAAAGGCAAGTGGAACCTCTGGAGAATGACATTGTACCTCTTCTGCATGTGAGAGCAACCAAGAAAGACAGACTTGACAATTTTGAGGGAGAATTTATCTTTTTCTGGAGACAAGAGAATCAAAACAAGTACACCTAAACACATAAGGTGGAAGTAAGTACAGAATATCACAAGGGAAAAGAATTGCAAGGAATTTTGGCTGAAGAATTGAAGAAATTATGTGATTTATAAGGTAGCATGCAGTGAATACCATATTATCCTAAAATTTAAGAGGAATTCCCATATGAAGTTATAGTGCAGGCTATCACAACCATTTATTTTTTTCTCCGAGCAGCACTATTTTTTCTCAAGTAATAGTGTTGCTCAGAGGAACATGAGTGCAAATGAATGACAACGTTAGTTAACTGATATAATCATTGGGACATGTTCCATAGCAATCACCTTCAGTTCCTGAATCCTGAATGGAAATAGAATTGGCAGTAAAGATCATTGAGCAGTTTAGTGATTTAGTTTTACACTCAGATAGTAATCACATATAGTAAATTGAAAAATTGTCTGTAGACTATAGAGAACAAAAAAAGTGATAAAGATGTAGGAGTTTTCCGACCAACACCCTTACACATCAAAGTGACCTATCTGTTAGAGTGACATGAATAGGATGAGCTGTGGGTTTGCACAGGGAGAATACTAGATATGCTTAGTCTCTGAAATTTGGAATCTGTGTTCATCTAGTATTCACTTTGTGCAAGCAGTAGAATTACCTATATGAAACCAATAATGACACAGACTGAATATATTTTGAGAGACTTGCCATTTGAAAAAATGTTGATGCACTGCTGTTGATACTTAATGATCTAGCAGTGAAGGGCTTGCTATTGAGAATACCATCATGAAGAATTACCTTAGATGAACCCATACCAGTGCAAGTGATAATCTCCACAAATTGACAATCAACACTAGTGGACTGATGGAAGATGTCTTCTGACATAGAATCCTGATGGGAATTTTAATCAGAAATATGATGAAGAAATCTGCTTAAGAAACTAGGAGACAAGAAGAACCATGAAGATCACTAGCAGCAGCAGCCCAAGGAACCAAAAAAAAAAAAAATGCTGGACAACTGCTGGGAATCAAGTAGAAATATCTGGAATTGCCAGCAAACACTGAATCTGAAAGAAAGCTGGGTCGAGCAGTTGCTGGTGCCTGGAGATCTACTGGAAACACCATATTCTCTTTTCTTTCTTTTTATGGAAAATGGGAAACACCAGATAATCTGAATTCTGCACTGGAAACACCAGGAGATGAATTGTGTGCTGAAGAATCAGGCGCTAGAAGCATTGAGATGAAAAAAACTAGGGAAACACTGAGATGAGAAGAATTGATTGCTCAAATAAACTCAGGACCCTGTAGGCCACCATGCCGACAACTCCAGAATGAACACCTCAAGCCCTAGGAGAAATCACTGGCATGATCTGCTGGCGTGGGGAAATAATGATGAAGAAGTGGCCCAATCTTCCAGTGCCAATAGGGTGAAAGTCAGAGATATTGTGGAAGCTCATGAGGTTAAAAGGCGTAAGAGAAGGTTAGAGAGAATGGAAGGGAATCTGGAGCTCTAATACCATGATGAAATTGAACTGGGGAAATTATTAGGTTTTTTCCTAGGTTGTCCCTTCTATCATGATGTAAATTACTATTGTTCATTTTACATTTAGTCCCCTTAGGTTGGTAAATTTACAATCAAGCGGTATATACAATTTAATCCTCAACAGACTTAAAATTAGATGGAGCGGGAAAGTTCATGTAGTTGATGCCAAATAAGAGGACAGCTGTAGATTGATGATGGTAATGATTTGAGCCTTTACTTCTTGGGTCTCTTCTTTGGCTGAAATGATAAACTTGCAGTTATAGCTTAAATTTGTGGTTAAGGGAGCCAATAAAATGGGAAAAGTTTGTGCTTGATCCTTTCAGCAATAATCTAAGCAGATTAATATATGTGCAAAAATATATATATTCTAACAACTATGCCAATGATGTGATTGATGGTTACTACATGGAAGTTAAATATAATAGTTCCACTGGACAATTTTTGAAGTCATAGTAATTAATATCATTTCCCCAAATGTGTTCATTACTTTATTCTAGCTTGTTTTGAATTTATTTGTGGAGGTTGCCTGTGATATACCTCTATGGGCTACACTAGGCGGACAAGATGTAGAACGACTTCCCTCCGCTTCCACCTGCTACAATACATTGAAGGTAAGACTTATCTTCGATAAATTCCTATTTAATGATAACTCCTGGCTAAATGATAATTGGAGTATTAATGTGATTGTGGCAGCTTCCGACATATAAACGATCAAGTACTTTAAGGAACAAGCTACTTTATGCCATCAGTTCAAACACCGGATTCGAACTTTCTTGAGTGTACATTTTCCATATTCTGTTACTTCTGTATAATTCTCCAACACCTATTCTGCGTGTGAAATATGTACATAGCAATATTGTATTCTGATAAGGTATAGTGATCAATTTGACCACAGCTGCTGTAATCCAATTTATCGATAAACTCGTCAGCATGCATATTGTAGATAACAGTTTCATTTCTTGTGCTAATGGCCAGTTTTTCATTCACCATACAATATTGATGGAACCTGGATGTTATACTTGGGACGAACCACATCAGCAGGTATGTTTTACCTAGGTTTGTTCTTGTTTTGAGATTGATAGTATTGAAGCCCTTGGAATCATGCTGACATTTTAAGAAACCAGTAGTAGAATTTCTCTAAATAAATAGGTGTTTGAATTCATCGTCTCCAATCACTCTATTTATTTACCCACAAGTTGTGCAGAGTATATTAGAAATTAATTAATATAATTTATCATATTGTGTGAAGATCCATCTAGTATGGTAGTTCCACTCGTATCTTTGGATTATGATGTTTAATATCATTAGTCTTATTATTGTGTCTATATACATTATATAGACTAAGAGAAATTGTTTTCTTCTCAAAATAAACTATTGGAATTACATCCCTTGTTGTAATATATTTTTAAAAAATCATCAGAATATTAAAATCCATCTCCATCACCATTCTTTTCGCAGATCTGTCCTCTTCTGTCCCGTCCCTTCCCTTCTTGGCGGCTTCCATACCCGTTAGCTTTCTTTGAAAACATCAAATTGACTGATGTGATATGATAATTATTTTATATATATATATAATTCTGAGATGGGCAATTCTACTTCATATTTCATATATTAAATAAATTTTAAAAAGTAAGATGTGTATGTATATACTATATGGATTTTGAATTGTCTTACTATTGATATATGATGAAATTTTCACATTTCAACAACTCTGTTTTGTTGTAATCAACGATGAAACTTTTACACTTATGACTATAGTAAGAATTGCAGACGATCATCGTATATCAAAATAAAAATTGATTAAAATTAGTCTCTTTAATTTATGTGATCAAGATTACATTCATTTCGTTTTCCCACCTCCACCACAATTAATACCATCAATTATTGGTTTTAAAACCGGAGGAAGTTGTTTATCATCTCTACCACATGCAATATTAATATCAATTATTGACGGCTTTGCAGCATGGAAAATGAAGTTTTCCTCTGTAATAGTCATGGACTAGATTAAATTAAAGCTCTTGTATATTCAAGCGTTTTATCTATAATGAGATATCTCACCTTCCTTAAGGAATTGATTGCATGAAAATTAAGATATATAGAATTCCTTATCTACTTGGCCTTCCTTCGCAACAACAATTCTAATGAACTCTAGTAGCCAACAATGTGAAATTGCAACCATGTGCTCATGTTTTGGCCATGGTATGTAAACTCATCCGTCATTCTTTCCTTTTCTTTCGTCTATCTTCCATCTCGTAGATCCATGATTCACTATGTGAATGTTAGAACATATTAATGCAACTTAATTTACTAGTGAAACACGAGCTTACAAGACGGATGAAGCCAAGGAGGAGTTATAGATTCCTAATGATTTCCTTTTGATATATATTATATTTAATTTAATACTTTTGGAATTATATATGTGTTTTAGAATCATATTTGAAGGCAACGGAAAATAATTAAAATGAAATATAAAGAAAGGAAAGGGATAGAAATAAAGTTAAGTAATTATCAAGTTATAATAAGAATATTGGAAATATAATTTTAATTAAACATCATTAATGTGAGTATGGTCCAAATTCGTCAAGCTTGGAAAACCACTATTTTTGGCCTATTTTTAATAGAAAACTGATTGAAGAAATGTTTGGAAAATACAAGATTTTCTGCAAAATACAGAAATTTCAGGGCTGAACTAAAAATATAAGATGTCTGTATTTGGAAATGTTTTAGGAAAGAAAGACGATTCTAATGACTAATTTGTCTTTTTAAGAAAAATGCCTAAATTGTTGTACTTTTTCGCGCTTAATTTTGAAAAAGGAGAGAAAAAAAGGAAAGTTTAAATAATAATAATAATAATACAGAAGCGCTAAAAATAAATGGAAAAGGAAAGAGAGAGAGAGAGAGAGAGAGAGAGAGGACTTCGGCCAACACATCACATGGCGAATGGAAATGGCAGCATGATCGCCAAATCTTGGAGTCTCAGCGGGTCGGAGGGGCAAATCTTTTATAATTCTGGGTCGCCTTGAGCTCAAAAACCCTAAAAGAATCGAGCAAATGGCGTGGCAAATTTGGAATCGGCTTCATTAGAAGAAGGATACTTCGATTCTTTCTGACTCTTCTGCACATTGCTGAGATCCACTACCTACCGATCTATTGTTCCATTGACTTGAGTGTTGGAGGTATCCTTACTTGTAAACTCTTTTGGAACTCTTTGTGAAGTTGTTGCAGATTTGTTCAGTGAAACAGCATAGTGCAAAATTATTTGACTATATTTTCCAGGATTTGACCATTCACTAGTGAAAAACCATTTTTTTTTCCTTTCGGTGTAGGATTAAGAAATCTTTATCGTTGGTGTTTAGGGAGGGATTTGTATTAGTTTCTAGTTGAAATTATATGCTGAATTTTTGTGTGGATATTTTAACCGAAAATTATTTCTGCAGTCGTTTTCATCTGTAACTAATTATTTGACTTGTTCTTTTTGCCTTTGTGGTTCCTGTTACTGGCTTACATGTCTTGACTTTGTTTTTCTGTATGATCATAGTTTTCAGTTGCGTTTAAGAATTGGTGCATGTGCATTTTATTTGACCTATAAAATTAATGATAACTTATTTATTTATTTTATCTCTTTTTTTGTTCAGCAAATGACCGAGTCCTTAGTTTTTGCTTAATTGTCATGGAAATGTTCCTTAGGACTAACATCTGATTCCAAAATAATTTATCTTCATTCTGATCGTAACATCCATAGACCTCTAGAAGTTCATTGATGAGTTCAGCAAAGCAATACTATGCAAATGAGAATTGTTGAAACTATGAAGATATTCTGCATACATTAGTCCCATGTAGACAAGTATGCGGTTTCATTAAGTCTCTATGATAAGAGGGTGTCCGTTTTCTAAAATAACAAGTTATTTGGGATGGAATAGGCTCCACCTCAATTCAAGAACAATTTAATGCAATTCTCATGGATATAATTGTTTTTCGCCTTCTATAATGTTAATGATCTTTGATTTGGGATTGCCTTTTTTAATTCCTGCTAATGTCGTGCATTAAGTTGATCAGTTTTATTACCCTTCTGAATTGTGAGTTGGTTAGGCAATTTGTGCCACTGAATGTCATGGATCTGATGACTATCCTAACCTATGGTTCATCTAACTATAGTCAATATCTATCTCAATTTTAATGTACCATTTTTGATTGATTGTATATGATTTCCATTTTCTCCACAAAACTTTAGCCGATTACATGATGGGGAAATTTGTTTTTAACATCAGTAAAGTACCCTTGCATTAATTTTATTTTCTAGATTATCAGTCATTTATTTGTAGGTAAGTGCTGATATATGCTTTGAGCTGAATTCATCTTTGATTGGGTCTATGAGTTGCTCTTGCTTAGTCAACTAATTTTGGTGCACGAATGGCGGAAACTTGTGTTGGTCCAAGTAAACTTCATTTGAAGAAGGGGCTTACTGCTCTCCAAAAGGCTCGGTTCTTACGTGACCCTGAAACATGTTCTTCTTGGAAGTCTCCTGTTAGCTCTAGATCATATATTGCTACTTCCAATTTAAACTCCAGAATTCAAATAGCTAGTGGTATAGATAGAAAAAACAGTAACGATTTTGAAGAAAAGAGTAACAAGGTATATCTTTATAATTGGAAGCATCCGTCTACTAAATGCATTGATGGTGGAGTAAAAGTTGAAGAAAATCAACTATTAGTTGTGGAGTCTTCAGAAGACAACTTAAGTAAGCATCATCTTTTGGATTCTTTTGGTGATTCATACCCTGAATTTCCTGCAAGCATGTATAAACTCCCAGGCACAGATTCAGAAACTCTAAACAGTAGAATTGATACAACCTCAAGAAGTTCCAAAGCAAAAAAAGGTAGGGTTAATCATGCAGCAATCTCAACTTTACTAGATACAGGGAACTCAGGTGAGAAATCTGATGATACTGACAACTACAAGTCCAAAGATTTACAATTGAATCATGAGCTATCCCAAAGGAGTGATTGCCCATCTCACTCTGCTTCACCATTATTCAGTGATTCTGGTTATGGCACTTTGTCTTGTTCCTCCAAAATCTTTAGAATGATGCAAAGGCAAGGATCCTCATCATGTACTCCAGCGTCAACCAACTCCTACTACAAATTTGGTGCTCAAAACTCTAGCATGGTTGATCCTTGTGATGGCACAGTTGCTTCTTTTGATGGGGATGAACTGGATCATCCAGATTTGCCAAATGGTCAAGGGTGTGGCATGAATTACTACTGGTCAAAAAGAACTAAATACAGAGGGACTGGAAGCCTCAATTCTCCTTCACTGTCAGACACTTTAAAAAGAAAAGGCAGTAGCATTCTATACAGAAGCCATTCATTGTATAATAAGAGATCCTCCAGTTATAGAAGGCCGAAGTGTACATCAAAATGTTCTCAAGGTTTACCTTTATTAACTAATAGCTGTGATGGTGGTAGTTCTTCCTTAGATACATCCAATGATAAGTTGTCAACTAACATTGGCGAGCTTGATTTAGAGGCTGTAAGCCGATTAGATGGAAGACGATGGTCTAACTGTAAAAGCCAAGATATGCTGGCACTGACCAGAGTCACCCGACTTGCAGAACCTGACTTGGTGATTGAAGAGAAGAGAAGCTTAAGTCATAAGTACGAGCCAAGATCCTTCGATGAAATTATAGGCCAAAACATTGTTGTTCAGTCGCTTAGCAATGCCATTTTAAGGGGGAGAAGAATAGCTCCTGCTTATCTGTTTCAGGGTCCTCGTGGAACAGGAAAAACTTCAGTCGCAAGAGTATTTACAGCAGCTTTGAATTGTTTGTCTAATGAAGAAAAGAAACCATGTTGGTTATGTTGGGAGTGCATTGCCTTTTCCAGCAGAAACAGAACAACTATGCTTGAAGTGAATGCGACAAGTAAGAAGGGCCTAGATAAACTTAGACATTCATTGAAAAAGCTCACATTATGTATACCAACTTCTCGATATAAGGTCTTCATTATTGATGATTGCCATATGATTTCTCAAAAGATTTGGTCTTTGCTTATGAAGTATCTTGATGAACCAATGCCTCGTGTAGTCTTTGTATTTATCACAAGTGACCCAGCTAATTTGCCTCACTCAGCTATATCCAGATGTCAAAAGTACAATTTTTCAAAGGTCAAAGAGGTTGACATAATCAGAAGATTGAGAAGCATCTCTGAACAAGAGCATCTTGATGTTGAATCAGATGCTATAGATTTAATTGCTTTAAATTCAGATGGTTCGCCAAGAGATGCAGAATCAATGCTTGAGCAACTGAGTTTACTGGGAAAAAGAATAACAACTACACTTGTAAATGATCTTGTAAGTTTGCTTTTAGCCTATCTTGATTCTGCAATCTCCATAAGCAAAGTGATCATATCTTGCACTTATTTTGACAGTTGAAAATTTTCCTTGCTCTTTGCCACTTGGCACATTATAGATATCTTCAAATAAAACCTAGCGAAGAGTGACAATTTATTAATTAACTTTTCGCTGATCTAAATTCATCATGATTATTTTGTTCCTTCCATAAAGTTTATGGCTTATGAGTTTGGATGATAAGTTCAGCTCTCTGGATTCTACATCATTGTCAGAATTTCTAGCTTGTATTCTATGACAACACGTTATTTTTTTCTTCCTTAGCTGATTTCCTTTAGCAGAAATATTTTAGGGAAACTATCATGCATGCAACACAAATCTCAAACAGAGTACTAAGCATGTGGAACTCTACAGTTTGGTTACATTTATGTGAAAAATTAAGGAAATGAGATAAATATATAATTTAATCAGTGTATTATTTTAATAGCATTTCTCTAGGTCCTTTCTTAACTCTTTTATCTATATTTCTTATGAATTCAGTTGCTCTTGTGCTTGACATTAGTATAGAGCAGGATTAGCCTGTACAAATGGTATGCTCCTTTTACATTCTAACTCTTTCTTATTTGAAAACTTGCAGGTTGGAGTTGTTTCTGATGATAAGTTAGTCGATCTCCTGGAGATAGCTATGTCATCAGACAATGCTGAAACTGTTAAAAGATCGAGAGAGTTGTTGGATTCTGGTGTTGATCCAATTGCTTTGATGTCCCAATTAGCGGGTCTTATAGTAGACATCATTGCTGGTACTTATGAGTTAACCAACTTGCAAATTCATGATACAGCACTTGGGAAGCGCAGTTGTGAGTAAATCAATTCATCTTGATATTATCAAAGCTCAAGCTGATGATTTTTTTATACTATTTCCAATTATTGCTTCTGTTATCATTGAAGTGTAGACACGTCACAAATTATCCATTAAATTGCAATTTGTCAAAAGCGTCATCTTTTTTTTTAATTGTCATGACATACTAAGGCTAAGATTTTGGGCTATTGAAGGTGATGCAACACTGAAATTAAACAAAACTCACAAAGAACTGTTGGTATCGAAATTGACGCTGCGTGGGGATAAATATCTCACATAGAGACCAATCTCACATAAAAAGGAAAAGTTTATTAAAATTGAAAATCATTTATATAAGAGGGGGATATTACCTTTTACAAAATGAAACAGACTAAACAAACTTGTAAAAACTTAAATCTAAAAATCTTATCCCTAATTTTAAATCGCATCAAAATGCATGCTAGAAGTAACAGAAACATGTATAAATAGGAGGAGAAAAGATCACCCTTCTCCAACTACTAATATAACAGGCATGTAAAAGGTAAATATATTATTCTTCCAATATTTGATTGTGAATCCAATAGTGGAAAGTTCTATTTTGATTATTCTATGTATGGAATCCTCTACCGTAAGCCAATTATATAATTAAAATTTTAAATCATGCAGTGCACACTAAGTTATTTACTTATCTTGAAATATAGTTGAATTTTTATTAAGGGTGAATGTGGGTTAAGGGGTTTAGTCAAATCGAGTTGGTTCTCAACTGAAATTTGTTCTGACCCAAGTGTTTCAGATCAATAAAAATATCCTGAAAATTTTCCCAAACCTAGTATGGTATATTCGATCCCACGTGAGTTGGGTCAAGCCAGGCTAGTTATGGGATTTTAGGTCACCATCAAAGCAATTACTACTATCAATACAAAAGACTTGCTTAATGCAACAAAAATGAAATTCTAATATTATAAGTTAACCATGCATAACTAGAGATATGAAAAAACCTACTTAATGCAATATAATTATGAATAAAAAAAACAATATTCTTACAATGTGATTGTCTTCGATACTAAAACTGTAGGATTTTTTTTTAATTTTTTAATGGTAGTCTTTCATCATGATGCATACAAATTTTGTGGTGTAAATTAGTTCTGTTAATTAGGGATAGGGATGGCAAATTGGTTAATCATGTATTTTTATTGAATTTTGAATAAATTTTATATTTAATTAAACATGGGTTGGGTTGTCTTAACTAGTATTTTGATCTAGATATGTATGTCCAACCCATGATCTAAACACGATACTTTTTGACCTGTGAACTGATCTGAAATCAAAGTAATCCAAATTTTTGAATTAAATCTGATATTCAGTGGATCAAAATTTTCTTCTACCTCTATGTTTTATCCATCAAGTAACGATCTTATGCCATAAGAAAATAGAAAAGAAAATCTTGATTCCATGATTTGATTTCTCGATGTTGGCTAATTGAAACTAGTCTTTCTCTTTGCATTTTGCAATTCTTTGACCTCTCTTGTTCTATTTACTAGTCTTTAGCTCAATTCTGGACTTTTGTGGATGCTTTTTTGAAATAATCTTGATCAATTATTTTCTGAATTTTGGTTCATTTGATTTACCCTTTTTGAAAACCTGGGCATGAATGTCTAAGTTTTAAGATTTGCAATCATATTTTCTTAACTAACTTCAATGGCTGAAATCTAGGGAAGGTCATGAAACTGATTAAATGAAATAATGCAAAATTGTTGAAATAATAACCAGCACAACAACTATAATAACCTAGAATTCAAAATCAAGAGAATGCTCAAATTGGAAAATATGTTGTTCACTAGCAATGGTTTTGTTTTGATCACACAACAGTGAAATTGGTCTATACACATTTCATAAAACTGAGAATTGGCTAGTTTTCTTCCTTGAAACTCGTCACGTTTAAAATGTTCAGTGTATCAGATTTGCAAGGAAGGACTGTTCCTAATGGCTGCATCAATTGGTTTTATGTTTCGTCGTTATTGTGATTGTGCAAATTGGGTTTTCTTTTCCCCCCAAGAAAGTTTTATTTCTGTTTTATAATCTATTTTGTCTCTTTATGTCTAAGAAATCTGTATAAGAGAATAAACTGCATTCCTGAATAAAGTAGAAGATAATTTGTGCCAAAGTTCTTAAATTTTGAGGACAACTGGAAAAGGAGAGGATAAGCCCCACCCCACACATTCATGTGCAATAATTTCTGTCATTAATGTTTCTTTATTTCTATGTTTTACATGTTTACATGGAATTTATGGCATTGGGACTTGATTTTTATTACTTGACTTTCAAATCTGCAGTGACCGAAGTTGAGTTAGACAGATTAAAACAGGCTTTGAAAATTCTTTCAGACGCAGAAAGGCAACTACGACATTCTTGTGAGCGTTCAACTTGGTTCACCGCAGCTCTGCTTCAGCTTGGAGCTAGTCAGTCTTTAGAAAGCACTCAATTGTGCGACAACAGCAAACAGAGTACGAGATTTTCTGATAGTATGGTGTCTGGCACTGTCTATAACTCCAGATTCTGCAAGGACAGGTCTTGTTCTATTCATCATGATGGAATCAATTTACTTTTTTTTATTAGATTCTGCAAGCTCTATAAATATAGAATGAGAATGAAAAGTAATTTCCTTATCTTGGAACAGGAGATCCATTGATAATTCCTTAATTGATAGCCTTCAAGCAAATAACCCAATAAGTGCGAAGGTATACACATGTGCAACCCTAGATGAGCTAGGTCTGATATGGAGGAGATGTATTGATCATTGTCATTCCAGGACATTGAGACAATTGCTACATGACCATGGAAGGCTAGTATCAATTACCGAAAATGAAGGTAAACCATTTTGACAAATTACAGTGATCAGAAAATAAATTAGCAGATCTGGCAAAACTCATCTTGTTCATTTTCTTATACACTTTCTAATGATCATTGTGTTGCAGGGATTCCCATTTTGCACTGTGATATGACATTTAGCAATCTTGAGATTTGGTGTTAATGTTCTAATAATGTATGAGATTGGCTAACGTGTTACCTATGGTTAGTACTGTTATCATGTGCTAGTATTAGATAATATAGAGTATTGAAATGCTAAGTATTATAATCTATCAAAAGTGTGAAAATGGAAGCAAGTAAACAAGAGTAAGAAACACAAACACAAGAGATTCAATGTGCTTTTGGAACTACCCTTTCCTACTCTGCTAAATAAAAAATTCACTTTACAGTGAAGTTTAAAATTAGAAGGTAATTAACAGCGCATGAGCCGAAGAAGTAGGGCAAGGCTAGGTCAGGGCAAACATCAATGCCAAAATCCGAGGTAAGGCAAAAATACTGATGTCATAATGGTGAGGCGAGGTCAGATCATGCATAACAAAAATTAAGAAATTCATCTAGTTCATTTTCTTGTACACTTTTTAATGATCATTGTGTTGTAAGGATTCCCATATTGCACTATATTATTATATTTAGCAATCTTGAGACTCGGTGTTATGTTCTAATAATGTATGATATATATGTCAAACAGGTCTCACAATGGTTAGTACTATTAAGCTTGTGCTAGTATCAGATAATATAGAAGATCAAAATGACAACCTGCTAGATGGGGTCTGCTAGAGGGAACTGAGCTAAATTCTTGCAAATGTAAAACTTGTAGAAATCATGATAATCCATCAAAAGTGTGAAAATGGAAGCAAGTAAACAAGAGTAAGAAACACAAACAAAAGATATTTAATGTGTTTTTGGAACTACCCTTTCCTACTCCAGTATATCCATCCGATGTGACACCTCCAAACAATATCAACTAATTCACTCTATTAAATGAGATAATAGAGTAAGTCTCTACGAATTAAAAATATGTCACTATAATTCCCTTTGTAACAATCCAGACACTAAGCTGCTACCTCCCTTGACCATAACACCTCCTAGGCTGATCTTCACCCTTGATCCTAGATACCACCTAGATCTATCTGGTCAAATCCTTGTTGTTGTTAGATATCTTCTAGCAAATGATACAAAATGCTAAAATCGTTTTTATATACCCTCTAAAAATAATCACTCTCCCAAAGATATACAAGAAATAAAAACATTCTAATTCACCCTATGCATAAACATCTAACCCTGATGAGAAGAGATATTACTTGGGAGACCTTTTGTAGTAAGGATAAAATCTTGGATTCAGCTTTTCAAATCCTTTACAGTCTTTGGTGCTATAGTGTAATGTAGGAGAATTGAGAGCATGTTTATGTGACCTTTGATGCTAAAACCACCAAAAACAACTTTAAGGCATGGCCTCGGTGTTCATTTTAGATTGTTTAGGTCGAATCAACTCAAGGAATTCTAACCATTGAACATGAATGTTCAAATCTTGATCAACCAATAAATATCTTAGGTTGACCCCAAGTTAAAATTTTTGATCAACTCAAGGATTCTTCTCCAAGCTTGACGTCTTTCTTCAAGATTGAAGTTTCACATGACTCCACACTTATTCCACTCTTTCTATCACTGAAGCTTTTTCAAGAATCCTATGGAGTTGATGATATAAGAGAAACATCTGAAATTCTAGGAATAAATTGTTAGAACATATGGTCTTCTAGCTTAAATGTGCTGTCAAATATTAAAATATCATGATTAACACTGACTACCAAGGAAAATTGATTTCCCAGCAGATAATAAGTGCATGATGCATCCAATTCTGAATTCTTTACAATATAACAATTAGCGAGCCAGTAAGTATCTATTTGTTTAATATTGCTGTATTTTTTTTCTAAAACTATTATTTTACTTTGTCTTATTTATGGTAAGTAAAAGGGGTTGACATGATCCCCACTGACCCTGCATTTTATTTCTTTATTTTGCTTGTAAAGCCCAAATGAGTAAGCCTTGATGTTCTTGGTTTGTTCCAAATATTAATGAAGTAGTGCGAGGCATTGAGGCGATAATCGAAGAATTTGACATTTTGAATTGAAGGTGCATCTCATTGAATGCTTCAAGTCTAAGGATTCACCAAATTTGAGGAGTTGTCATTGTAAATCGGGAGGACTTATGCTTCAAGTCCGGAAAGAGGGAATTTTTTGATGTTGGTATACTGGACACAAGTGATGGCCAATGAGGATGTTACACAAAATTGTACAACTGACACTACCATGTGTTGGGTCCTACATGAGGTGTGGGGATGTTGAGCGCATAATGAACTTATGCGCAGAGATCACAACACAGGATAAACTTCAGTGTAGAAGTAGGATCGTGCACCCTTGTGTGCAGTAGGATCTCACACAAAGGAGGGATCCATATGGGTTGAGGCTCATAATGTCTCCATAGACTGTGGCAATGCTCTTGACAGTCATTCTCAAGAATCCTGTAAGGAGGAGCTCACACGAGAGTCGAGCATATTGGAAAGCAAGCAATGTAAGAATTGTGGGTTAGATGGTATCCCAGTCGCAATAGCTTTAATGTCATGTAGAAGTTAGAGTTTCTTCCTTGTTATCACTAGGCAATACTCACTATCTAGATTTATGTTTGTTATGATATCTTTACACTTTGCATCTTATAAATTATTTGTCCATCAGCAACAGCCGTGAATGACGTCGGATTAGTCGATCGGATAGTTGGTTGGATAGTTAGTCGGATAGTCATAAATTGTGTAGCAATTTCTCAGCTACACTCCAATATTCAATCAAAGTCTCTCTCGCTGTCGCTCCTTGTCTTCTTGGGATTCTCTCTCCCTTACGGTCGGGTCTTTTAGATTCCCATCCTACATTTGTTTGAACCTCTTTGAATTTGCTATTTCATTTTCATATAATTGATGTAATTTTAGTTTCTTTTTACTTAAAATTAATAAAATAAAAATGATTTAATTAATTTGACCATTATTAACCATATAACTTTTGTATTGAGTTCAATGGAGAGATAAAACTCATGCAGAGGATCTCAAATATTTGGAACAAACAAAACTTAGATGTCATGTTCAGGTGGATTTGCCAGTTTGCTTGCCGTTTCTTATTCTTCTAGAGATTTTATTCAAATCAATTTAGTGCAAATGACAAGAATAATATGCTTTGTATAATGGTGCATTCATTATCATCTTTCTTTAACAGGTCCATAGATAGCTATTTACTTTGTGACAGATAAATTGTCGATTTTGTTCCTAATTGAAATTGGTATTTTTGACTGTTCTAACTTTGATGTTTCTTCAGGAACCTTGGTTGTCCTCATATTGTTTGATAATGAAAAGATAAAGAGCAGAGCAGAGAGATTTTTGAGCAGTATCACAAACTCATTCGAGATAGTCTTGTCTGAAAATGTCAAAGTCAGGATGGGTCTTCTACCAAAAAATGTTATCAATGCTTTTTCAGAATCTCCCACAGGCAATTCAACACAAAAGGCTTGCAGCAATAAGGTAGAGTTTGGTACTTTAAGGGGTCCTTCCAATAAAGGTAGGCTTGTAGGAACATCTTGCTTGTCAGCAAATACTATGAATCACTCTGATGTAATGCAGCAAGCAGCAGAAAAACTGGAGACCGCAGAGGGCTTCCTAGTTCCAGCTGAAGGAAAATATGGATCGGCACAAAGATCTCAGAAAGCAATCATGGATGAGCAAAGATTAGAAAGTGCCTGGCTTCAAGCTGACGAAAAGTACACCCCTAAATATATAAGTTACTCGAAACCAGAGAATAACCAAGTTCGGCCGCAAAATAGTGTCACTTATCAGAATAATATCCAGACGCTTATTGCACTTGATGCCACATCAAAAAATAGGATTGATGAACTAGATCATGAAATCCACGCTTTGAAAATATGTCAAACTGAGGACTGGCCAATGAACAAACAAGGGGTGCCAATCAGTATCCCTTTTCTCCAAGCCTATTGCACCAAGGGAACCAGTAAGTTAATCTATTATGTTAAATCAAGGTATTTGTTGTAATCTTATTAACGTTTACTTATCAGTTGTTCCTAATTTTCAAAAGGTAGTTCAAACATTTAACTCTTGAATATAACAATTCGATCCAAAACTTTTCATTCCACCCCTTTTTGTTTAACATACCCATTGTGAAACTTAGGTTAATACTGCACTCCTCATCAAATGTATCTCTAGATTTCGAAATTCTCTGTAGTTCATAATTCTTCATTGTCCCTTGGTTTGGGGGTTCTAAAACTACATGATTATATTGCAGGGATTACAAATCAGGACCTGGATGCAATGGACTCCTATGTTGGAAAACCAGAAAAAACAACAGCAAAAGGGTACAAGTTAGAATTGTTAGCTGCAAATATTTCATACTTCATTGTCAATTTAATCAAACACCGATCTCGACCAACTTCTTGTTTGTCACAGGTAAAACAAGGAGTTCGAGTTGGATCGAAAAAGATCAGTGGTTGCCTTTCATTGTTTGGACAGTGTGCGCAGCTGAATTTGATACCAAACAAAACTGCCTCGTAAGATCATTAAAACAAATCCTGGATGTGTTTCTTAGTCGCTCAAAGTCTTGTGTTCGAACTTGTTTAATGGAGAGCAAGTTAGAAGCAAACTCAAGCTTTTGCTGAGTTGAACTAAAGTCAAGGTTCATATAAGTTTGTTAACATTAAATTTAACTAGATAATTCATGCAATCCATAGGTACTTTGTTAAATGTTATTTAGACTTTTTATTAAATAAATAAAATTCTTAATAATACCAATCTCTTTGAAATAATATTTAATTAATGTTGTGTGCAAGCTTTATTATTTCAAAATTAATTTCTGATTTTAAACCAATGTAGATTCATGGAGTAGGTTTGATATAATTGATATATGAATTAAAATACTTTAAAGGAGTATTTCTATACCTCTAAGCTTGTACTATAGTTTTTTTTTCATTTTTGAATGATTAAGTTTGATATAATAACAAGTATGTTTATTCTATAGTATTAGATGAATTCATGTTTCATAATCAACCAATAAATCCCATGGAATAAGGACGGAGTTAGGAATTATTATATTAATCTAACTCAATCTAAATTGAAAAGGAAAGGTGCATTGATTTACTTTCTTACATATGGTCGTAGGACCGATCGTGTAGGATCGTTGGAGTGACGGATTCTATCTTTTGCTGAAGAAAAAAAAGGTGCAGAGTGACTCTAAAGTAGTATTTATTTGTGAAGTTTTGAGTAATTTTGTTACATGAACATAAATTAGTTTAAATTGAAAAAGAATTGAATTTCTCCAAACGTTGAGGAACATAATAGAGTTTATTTGTGAAATTTAAATCCATATAAATATTTTTTATCAAAAAATTGTTATATAAATGTAAACTAATGTAAATTAAAAAATATATATATATAGAATGACTTTATAAGCTCTAATTTTTTTTTGATAATACAGGTATCTAACTTTTATGATCTGATTTGATTAATTCAGTCTCATGAAAATTTCCTATCGACCATCAATATAAATCGAAAAGCGTAGATGAGTCATAATAGACGGCTCAACGTCATAAATTTTTTAAATTCTTCAAATGTAACATGTTTGGGTGAGATTTAAATCCTCATTCCTTAAAAAAATCCATCCTCTCTCTTACCATGGTACCATAATTTTGGGACAACTTTATAAGCTCTAAAGAGTACACACGAGTGTGTTGTGAAATTTCAATAATATATGTTTATGTGATAGTTTTGATTAAAATTTTTTACATTAATTTAAATTTACAAAATTAAAATAAGGAAAGAGAGTTTAGTGAGAATAGTAGGGTGACATTTGAGATTTGGAAATTTAAGTCCCGTAATAGATTTATTAAAATTGTCCATGTTTGGTATTTTAAAAAGTCCATGAAATAATTTTACTAAAATTGTTATATGAACTCTAAAATGTCAAAATTGCAAAAGTAAAGCTTGTAATATGCAATGAATATAAGGAACACAACATAGAATTCATATTTGATTAACTTGGGACCAGCTAACAATTTTGACAAAATTATTATATAAACATGGGCAAAAGTCAAAAGGACACCCTTGTTTTTCCAAATCTCACTTTGATTTTTTTTTACCAAAAAGACACCATCTGCTTATTCAATAATATATAATTACTCAACTACTCTCCAATATTATTTAGTACTATTCACAGTTACAATTTTATAGGTGTTATACATGTTGTAACAGTTTTGATTTTATAAGTACTATAATGCGTATTTAACCTATTAAAAATATTCACATTGTGATAGCTACAATTTCACTACAATGTGAATTTAATCCTATTCATATATCACTCACGTTATAGTAACTATGAAACTATAGCTACTATAATGCAGATTTGACGTGCTCACTTAACATTCAAGTTGTAACATTTACGAAATCATAACTATTACAACATATGTAACATCTACGATTTCGTAGCTATTACAAAGTATCCGACCAACTCGAGATTTGGATGGGAGATTTTGATGAAAGATAATAATAAAAATAATATTGAATATTATTAGAGGATAGTTGAGTAATTATGGGATGAGATGACTTTTTGATTAAAAAAACATAATAGGGCACTTTTTTTTAATGATTTTAAAAATAAAATACCCTTTTGATTTTTGCCTTAAAAACTTAAAACAAAAACATTATACACAAGAGGCCCATATTTAAGGATGATTGCACAAATTCAAATAACATAAATCTTAAAATTGACCAATAAACTTCAAATAACATAAATCCTAAAATTGACCGGTGCATAAGACAAACATAAATCTAAAATTTTTCACGATGATATAAAATCCTAAAACATAAAATACATCAACCTTACCACTAACATTAGAAGAATTTGGTGTTCTTTGTTGCTTAATCTCATGGAAATCCTAAAGCAAATTCGATCCAATTATTTTAAGCAGTTAGGTGAGTGTGGTAGTTGAATGAGTTTAAAAATGTAAGTTGACAGATTAAAAAATTCAGAGCATCTTCTTTTCTAATGATAAATAAATAAAAGAAAATCAAAGCATCCACTTTTCTAATGATAAATAAATAAAAACATCAGAGCATCCTCTTTTCTAATTATAAATAAATAAAAAAATCAAAGCATCTTTTTTTCTAATGATAAATAAATAAAAAAATGTCACGCGCTTTCGACTCTGGCTCAATTTAAGACATGTGGTTAAATTGAAATTTCATATGAATTTTCTCTTTATTTCCGCTAATTCTAATTTAAAAAATGATAATCCCATGTTTGACCACCAGGGTAAATCGGGAAGCGCATACGACGGCCAATCCAGATGTCCAGCATCATTTGATTGCATTCACCATTTGGATTTTCTCAAATCCTATCGTTGCACCATTGCCCCGGGGATTTCTAATTTAAGAATATGTTTGGGGAAGTAATTGACATCAAATTTTCTAAAAAGATTTTTATGATAAATCTTATAAATTGTCAATTTGTAACAAAAATCAAATTAAAAATAAAAATTTCTATTAAATAGCATTTATGACAAAAAAAAATCAGATTTTAAATTCATCTTTTCTATTGAATTGAATAATTTTAACAATATTTGCATTTTTTAACAAATAAAATATTTCTTTTTGGTTATAGTTTGCAAAATTATAAAATATAATTTAATTTTTTTAAAGCATCAATATTTTTCCTTAAAAATATTATCACGTGCAATATCAAATCTAAATCTAAAATTAACTGAGTTTGAGTTGAGTTCTTTTTTTCTTTAAACTTCATTTATATGCCATTTTCAAAATATATTTTTTCAATAAATTTAATTAATCTATTTTTTCAATTTTTGTTCGATTAAAATCTATATATCTAAATAAAGGAATTTGTAAAATGTAGTAGTTTGTAACTAACATGTATTTTTATATCTTCGGGATATAATTGAATTGTTTGTTATAGAATAAATTTATTGAAGTGGACGAGGATCAAATCTTAATAAAATTGAGATAATGTCCTTCTTCATAGTAGTCAAATATAGTTTCTTGATTTAATTTCTTATAGATAATCATTTGATTGATCGTGTGTGAATTACTATGGACTACGGTGGTGGATTTCAATTTTATTAAATAGATGTATTTTTATGACAAGAAAAAAATCTGATTGAATTTGGAGATTTTTTATCGTCATTTAGATATTTTTTATTCTTTCTGCGTCATTAATCCGCAAGCTTAACTTTTCTTCTTTTGGGTTGGCATTCAGCGCGTGCCGTTTGACGTGGAATTTTCCAACAACAGCAGTTTCCCTGTTCAAATTCCTTAGCTTTCTATTATTCTATATATATATATATATTTTATTTATTAAGTTAAAAATAAATTTATATACGGGAATTCGTGACGCCCGAAGTGTCGGCGTTGACAAGTTCTTGTTCAGCCAGGCTTTCAAAAACACCCAGCACGTCTCACGTTCTCAATTCGAGGCTTCTTATTCTCTCCTATCTCTCACGCCTCGGCGAATGGCGATCGCGATGGAGATCGAGGGTTTTCTGAAGGAATGCGAGAGGTCGGGCGATGCCGCCTACGCCGCCTTGAAGTCGCTCTTGGAGAAGCTGGAGAACCCCGCTACGCGATCCGACGCCCGCGTCTTCTTCGCCCGACTCCAGCAGCGCTTCGACTCTGAGGACGCTGGCGAACAATGCTTCCGCACCTACCACTTCCGCATCCACGACGTCCTCCTCCACGATTTCCAAGGTGGCGCATTCGGCACTCTCTCAATTTAGCTTTGATTTCTGATCTTTTTGCCTCATTTGCGCGATCGAAGCTCGAAGCTAGAGAAATCCTTTTGTTTTGTTGTTTTGTTTGCCGTAACAAGTTTTGTTTGTTTTCGATTTGTGGGTTTTATGGTCTTTTACGATGATTTCGATCGTTTCTTCGAATCAACATGAGGGTCAGGATTTTATGGTCGCATGTCTAGGAATTAGGATGGAGTGAACAGGAAGTACAACTTCTGAACTAGCTCTATAGCGGGTGGTGGATAAGCCTTTTTTTCCCTCTTTCGGAAGCCATCTAACCGAGGGGATGGGAGGGGAAAAAACTGAAAAAGGAGAATGGCTGATACTGCCGATTTGGTGGTACCACACCCTAGATGTGGTGGGGCTTGGAGTCCCTTGCAGTAGCCGTCACTAGAGGTGTCAATTGGACGCATCAGAAGATGTGCCAGGACTGGCTTATCAGGCTGACATGGGGTAGGCCGGGACCTCAACCTAGCTTGTGGTAGACGGGCTCTGTTTGTTTGTTTTTTTAATCAAAATGTTTAAAATTTTAAAATCTAAAAATGTGAAAAATCCTAAAAATAAAACAATCTCATTTCTGCAAAATTGAACTTCAAAATATCAAAGCATATTTTAAAAATCTAAAGTAAAATTAATTTTGTTAAAATTTAAGAGGAATATATAAAAAATAAGATTGGAAAAAAATATAGGGTTATAGAAATTTTTTTATAGGGTTTTAGGGTATTTTAATAATTTTAGGGTCAAAACCCCAAAATGCACTTCCTAATTTAAGTTGTTTTGGACTATTATAAAGACAATTTGGCCATTTGGTACCTATTTGATAGGGGTAGATGAGGAAAAATATTAGTGGGTTGGGTACTAGGTCCTGCTTAGTTTGACCAACGTGCTAGTAGGCATGCCATGCTAGGCTAGGCTTAGCTAGGTCTGCACCTACAAAGATAGCGCTTGACAGAATCCTAGTTGTTGCTCAAGCATGAACCAAATGCTCAGGACCCCATCTATGTTTAGGTCATGCCTAGTCTGCACCTCGACTCAATTTCCATCTATAGCTTTTGATAGGCACTACGACGAGAATCATGACCCTCCTTGGGTCGTGGTTTGGGTAGAAGTTTGATTCAAGGGTGCAAACTCAACGGTAAGAACAACAAGGTTTCCTTTGTTTAGAAATTGGGGCTTGAGGGAGCAACAATAGTGATGTGTAGACTGTGAGCAAGACAATGACAATTGCTGCGGGCCCATGTCTATAGAGAGGAGATCATGACCTGGAAGTAACGACGATGATGCAACCAGAGAAGCATCAACAATAATGGCATAGTATAGAGGATGGGTAACATAGAGAAAAATATTAGACAAAGAAGAAACGGTAGAAGGTGGTAAATTAATTTCTCAGTGATTCTTCGCATGACATGCTTTCCTCCTTTTATAAATTCAATTATAATCCTATAAAATTTGATTGTAATTTTTTTATTCTTTCGGTTGTGTGGTTATCTAGAGTTACCTTTTTCTTTATTGTTTTATTCTTCTACCAAACCTATTCCTTTGGTTTGTCTATTCTTCCTTCTTGTTTGGTCCAAGCTCATGTCATTGGTTCCCCTCCAAAATTGTGCTTGTCCTCCATTACTAAATTCAGGTACTAGTGTCAGTCACTAGTTTTAGCTTTTGTATGTGCTTTATTAATGGTGATCCTTTGGGTTCTTGGTATAGGTGACCATATTTTGTCATGGACGTCCTTATTTGGTGTGCCAATTTGTGTTCCTCTTTTTGGGATTTTCATCTTTGATTGTTGTCAAGTTTCTTGCATATTTACTTGTGATCCAACATGAGAATGGGACCCAATGCGAATGATAACACAGTAGAGACAGTGAGCGACAAAGAGAAATAAGGGACACAGAAGAAGGGGTACAAGAAGATCAAGTTGTTGCTAAATCAGTGCTTTGCAAGACATGTTTACCTATTTTTGTAGATTCAATCACAACCTTGTCAAATTCATTTGCAAATCTTGCTCTTCTTGTTGCCATGGTCTTCTGATCTTACCACATTGTTGATTGTCTCATCCTTCCTCTGGACGTATTCCTCCACTTGATCTATTTGCACTCCTTGCTTGGTCAGGCTCGTATCAAAGGTCTTCCCAAATATATGGAAGTATTGAGATGTTACATTAGTTTTGACCCCAATGAACTGATCTCTCCTCATTCATTCTTTATTTGGTTGATTCATAAATTGAGCACTGCACATACAATTTCATTTAAAGATTGGTTTTTTCTACCATGATGGATGCCTAACATGATATATTCATTTTCTTTTATCTCAACAATCTGTCTTAACTCTTTCAAGTGTTGTTCACAAAAAAAATGGATGTTTTGAGTACCATATATTTTACAGCTTTAAGGTTGCAAGGTTTCCAGTCACTGTCTACTGTTCTTTGATTCAAAAGTTGAATTGACCTTTGTTTTGAAGGAAAAGGAATGTAACAGAACAAATTGATAATACTCCCATTAGATGATCAAATGTCTCACATAGGAAGTAACATTCTTATTCAAGTTTACCTTTCTTGAGAAATTTGCGGAGAGCTAAGTATTGTTCAGGATCCTTAATCTTTTTGTTTAAAGCCAATAAGGTGTAAGATATTTCTGATAAGTCAGCCTAAAGATTCAGATTGTCAATTTTTGAATGATTTAGTATGAAGGACTTTCCATCATTTCCTGTTGGATTTTCAACAACTAGATAAAACCATGGAAGGAATAAAGAGAGTAGGAAGCTTCATAATCTTGACATGAAATCAAGTCAAATATATTGTTAAGCTAGGTAACAGAGGTGTCAAGGTAACAAAGGTGTCACTGCTTATTGTGCAAATGAGCTATTCCTTTCCAAGTATTTTATTGTTCTGTTTCTTACTTTCTGTTTTATAATTATATTTACTTTTCATTCTTCCAGTTTGCTACTTGCAATCATATATGTTTCTAGTATGTTACAATCATTTGCACAATCTATGTACACTTATGCATTATAAATATATGTGCGTAAATACTCACTAACCTTTCTCCTGTTTTCATAAAAAATAGTTTAATGCTGCTTTTATAAAAAAGTCAGTAAACATAATCTAATATATGTGCACAATCTTCTGTTTTTGCAAAAACCTCTCTCTTCTGTCATTTATACTTACAATTGAGTTCTTTCCCTCGTAGCTAGCTTCGCCACATGATTTAATGTATTTTCTACCCTTCAGGCAACCAGAAGAGAAAGAAATTGACTATGGTGGAGATCCCTAGCATTTTTGTTCCAGAAGATTGGTCTTTTACATTCTATGAAGGCATAAACCGTCATCCGGATTCCATGTTCAAGGACAAGACTGTTACTGAGCTTGGTTGTGGGAATGGATGGATATCCATTGCACTTGCTCAGAGATGGTCTCCTTTAAAGGTTTGATCTTTTTTTCCCCATACATCACTGAGTGTTCAGCTCTGCTTCTTTTTGATAGATTTAAAGTTCCTTCCACACTCTTGTTATCCGAGATGTTTTCTAAATTCATTGATATAATTTAATGTTTAACATCAAGCATACCTTGTTGAATGGGAAGCCTACATGGACTAAATTGCAATCATGTAATTTGGGATCTTTTAGTTTTAACTTCAAACTTGCGTTTTTTGTGCATCTAGATTATTGTTTCAAGTTTGGAAACATCTAATCTGGAATATTATCCTTGCTATGAAATAAGCTAGTATGGAAAATGTTTCCAATCTAAAAAGATTGCTTAGATATTGGTAGTTGTAAGCACATGAATTTTGCCTCGGTGTGCATCAATAAGAAGTAATAGCTAGTAAATGAGAAGTTTGCCATTTTTTTACTGTTCTCCTTGTGTGTGCTTCAACTATTGTATTTTCCTTATATTCTGATTAATTTTCTTCATGAAAACCACCTACATAAGTAATATATCCTCCTACAGGTTTATGGTCTTGATATTAATCCAAGAGCTGTCAAAATATCATGGATAAATTTGTTCTTAAATGCACTAGATGACAATGGAGTTCCTCTCTATGATGCTGAAGGAAAGACTCTACTTGACAGAGTGGAATTTCATGAATCAGATCTTCTAGGTTACTGCAGGCAAAATAAGCTACAACTAGAGCGTATTATCGGGTGCATTCCTCAGGTACTGAGAAAAGTTTCTATGATATAAAACATATATTTTGAATGTTTCTAGTTGCAACCAATGTAATGACGCACAACTACACTTACATAGAACATGAATTATGTCCACATTTATATTTTTATAGTTAATTGTACTAATTTTCATGTGGTCATTTAAGACACTATAAACTAGTTTGAACAAGAACTTCCAAGACAAAAGTTTCTTAGATTAGTGGTGCATAATTCTTTATGATTCTAACTTTAAAATTATCGCCAACATTTTCACTCCAAACCGTAACATCACATAACTCACTTTAGTCTGGAATTACTACATACTGCATTTATCTGATTTTTTTTATTTTTATTCTATATAGATGTTTTGAGGCTCTTATTATCTGTAATCTTGTTTATATTTCTTAACAGATTCTAAATCCAAATCCAGAGGCCATGTCAAAGATGATCACTGAAAATGCAAGCGAGGAATTCCTGTTCTCATTAAGTAACTACTGTGCTCTGCAGGTCAGAATCCATCATTTTTCCCCTTCTCATTAAGTAACTAGATGGCATTGCTACGCTTCTTTGCAGTCTCACTATTTTTGAATGTGATATTCATTTTAACCTTGAAGTGATGAAAATGGTGTCATTAACCCTTTCCAACATCTCATTCACTAGAGATTTAAGATGCATAAATGTCGCCATGCTTGTGTTATTCAACATTGAGAGGGAACTTTATGTAATTCTATTTGATGATATAAACGATTTCATGTTAGATAAAAGTTTAGACTACTCTTTGTCTATGTTATTGTCCTAATTATAAATCCTAGAGGTCTTATTGTAAATATCATATTAATTATATGGTTTGAAGTAAATACATTAATAAATAGTAAGCATAGGTAGAGGGAACAATTATGGGTGAAAAACCCTAATTTCCCTCATTATTCTAACATGCAATTAGATCCAACATAGTTTCTCATTTGTGTAAACCACCGGCCTAGAGCCTTTTCAAGAGCTTTTCTTCCTTAGCACCTCTAACAACCTTCAGACCCCAACATGCACACCTTGCTCGTGATGCCCAAATTATGCCTCATAAGGATGTCCATGGATAGACCTCTGTGAGCATTATGCTTATTAATGACACCCACATCGCACCCCCTTGAAGATTGTAGATGTTCCCCTTTCCATGTGATCCTCTCCACAAGTTTCCTCACTACCAAATTTAGCAAGTGTTGTCTCGATGAGTATGATGTTTGATGTATCCCTCATCACTGCCAGATCTAGTAAAGTTCCTCCTTGAAGTCGAATCTCGTGGGCTTACTCTTGATTGAATCTATTGCCTTTTCCTGTTGTGGCTCTATTATCACTAGGTCAGAAGCCTATTTATATTATCACTTTCAAACCAATAATCCGGGTCATTTGTGATATTTTATTAACATATAGGTGACCCACTAAGGGGAGACATTTATATCTCCTAACAAAGATATACATTTAAGGAGACTCGTATATTAGAAACTAATCCATTAAATACTTCAATGACTCCAAATGTCAAATTGATAGTAGGTAGTCATTAACTTATCTAAAAGATATTGGAAACTAAACTATCTTAGAGGCAATTAATGTTAGTACCCCAGTGGAATTTTGATGAGTGATCAAATAAGTCTGAAATTAGGTCATGTGGTATTTGACACGTGTGTCTAAGTGTGCAGAGACTTAGGAGATCACACGTAATATCCAGATGAAGAACCTTAGCAAAAGACTCAAGCGAGTGAGAAGGATGGCACGGGAAAGGAGCCGACGGGCTCAGTGCATCCGAGGTACGAGGAGCTGCGGAAGAGTATTCTGGCAAAGTGAGAATGACGTATGGGAACGAGCCAGAAGAGCTCGATGCATCTGAGGGACGAGAAGTTAGGAGGAAGACTATGTAAGACGACCAAGGCAGAATGGAGAACGAAGGAGGAAAATGACCAACAAGAAGTTGACCATTCTCGGCGTCTAGGTGCCCGGATCCATTCCGGGCGCCCTAAAGACCAGGCGCCTATATCCATTCCGGGCGCCCCAGAGTCCAGGTGCTCGGACCCATTTCGAGACCCAATCTACGTCAACGCGAGCCGTTGCCGAAGCGGATGAGGATGAAATTCACGTCAGCGGAGTTCAGGTGCCCGGAGAGGTTCCAAGCGCTTGGATCGCGAGGAGTCATCCAGACCCATTAGTAGACCATTGACAGATCGGATTGGGATCGACGAATCCAGGCGCCCGGAAGTACCACGTCGGCACAACGGTCAGATCAAGGTGAAGGCTATAAATAGATTGAAACTCGATGTAGAAAATACACACTTGAATTATCTGTTTCATTCAGTTTATTATTAGTCTATACTCAACCATTGTACGAGGTTTCTCCACCTCCGGAGTGTTTCCGACGAGAAAATTTTTGATAAGCACTTTCATAATCTTGAACTAACAACTCGAGAGTTGTAACCAAGTAAATCCCTTGCCTCGTACTTTATTTCATATTTCATATTATATTTAAATTAGTGTGTCCTTGCTAAAACATTAGTAAGAGAAAGAGATAATTTTTTTGCAGGTCGATTTTCACTCCTCCCCTCTACCGATCCATGAAAAGTTTCCGTTGTACCAACAATTAATACTTGAAAGGCCAATAAGAAATTTTTTTATAATAGATCAAATGCAGAGGTTGAGGGCTACGACCCTAGCTACATATGAGCTAATTTGGGTTAAACAACTAATCATTGCATTGGGATATGCTCTTAACGAGTTGATCAAGTTGTACTATGAAAACCAAGCTATCATGCATATAGCCTCTAATTGAATGTTCCATGAGATGTCAAAGTACATAGAGATTAATTGCAAATTCATTGGACAGAAGGTGTAATATAATGAAATTATCACACTTTTTGTTAGCTCTAATGACATTGCTAACTATGTTCTTGAGACATACTAGGATCAAGTATGTCCATAATAAAATGGATTTTGATGATATCTTTGAGACAACTTGAGGAAGAGTGCTAGGCATATAATTGTAAACACTAGTCGCCTTTATTACAAAGTTTAAAAGATAATTTTATATTGATTAATAAACATAGGTAGAGGGATTATCATGCATAAGAAATCCTGTTATTTCTGTATTGCTCTAGCAGTCTCGTAAGTCATTCATTGAAAGGATTTTTTTATTATTATTAGAAGTACACTAATGGAAGTTGGAGGCATTATTGGGAACTAAAATAAGACAGGAAGAAAAAATATATATAATTGGAGCATTTCAATATTCTATGTTGTGCATATAGCTATGTTATTGTGGATATTCATTATTTAAAAAATTACACAAGCTATGACTGTGTATGCATGAAGCCATTTGTGTTAATTAGGAGAATGGATCTCTGATAATGAATTATATTAAGTTGGTTGAATTTTGAACCAATTTGCCTATTGTAGCTTACATAAGGATTATGCCTATTGTAGCCTTTATTCACTTAGGGGACAGAGGCTTAGTTGTTGTTGTTGTTCTCGTCTTAAATATGCTTCATATGTCATGCAAACAAATGTTGAGCTTAATGTTCTCAGATGTGTAAATAAGATTGGACATAAAATAAGAACAATATATCTTCCTTTACTTTTTCTAATATTGAGAAATTTTTCCTCAAGTCCTCTTATCTTGTACGTACTCAATGCCAAAAAGTTCCTTCTTATTGCAGATATTTTGATTTTACAACCTTACAATTAAACTCTCAAGTAATTGTGTAGAAATTGGAATAGATGTGTCCATGTGTCAGACAACTCAGTTTTTTTTTCCTTTCTATGATTCATATTTGAGTATGCATATTATTTGGTGAAGCTAACATGATATACATTTATGTATTTACTCACAAAATTTCATTTATTCGATTCATGAGGAATGATATACCTGATAGAAAATTTCCATAAATGGTAAGACATCAGTCTTCTAGAATCCTTGACTTCTTAGCACTAGTTATATCAGTACGATGTGATCTTCAGAAAGTTCTGGAACTATTGATATGTAGCCTCCACTCCTATGTATTTTGAGAGGCTTGAAAAGAGATAGGGGTTGTCTGTATAATTGTGCATTATATGCAGATGTTTAATTCAGCATTTTTAACTACATACATCATGCATAAAACTGATAAAAGCATTATAACTCAAAATAGATCTCGTTTCTTCTTGCTTTAAGTTCTTGTGCTGGTTGAACTTTTTTTGTATTTATTTTTCTTGTATATTAACTCTTACACAACATAATTCATTAGGGAGTCCTTGAAGACCAATTTGGCCTGGGGTTAATTGCACGAGCTGTTGAGGAAGGAATCGAGGTCATAAAACCTAATGGCATCATGATATTCAATATCGGAGGGCGTCCAGGGCAAGTTGTTTGTAAACGCTTGTTTGAACGTCGTGGTTTCTCCATAACAAAGCTCTGGCAGACAAAAATTATGCAGGTATAAGCAATTGAAAGTTCCTATCATGCTAAATGCCTTGTTGATTTTAGTTATGAAATACAGACACCTAGAGGCATCCTTTGAGACATGCTTTCTACAGTTTATATCCACTTTTTTTTTCCATGGTTTACTTTTGGTAGTAAGTATTCTTTCTGAAAACAACTTTTTTCTAGGCTGCTGATACAGATATTTCAGCTTTAGTTGAAATTGAGAAGAACAGCCATCATCGCTTCGAGTTTTTTATGGGCCTTGTTGGTGATCAGCCAATTTGCGCACGCACGGCCTTTGCGTATGCAAAGTCTGGTGGTCGTATTTCACATGCTTTGTCAGTCTATAGTTGCCAACTTCGTCAACCAAATCAGGTGCACAATTTTGTTCTTATTTTATGAGAGAAATTTGTACTGCACATGTAACTGCAACCTGAAATCTGTTGGCAGGTGAAAATCATTTTCGATTTTATAAAAAATGGATTCCAGGAACTCAGCAGCTCCTTGGATTTGTCATTTGACAATGATTCTGTTGCTGATGAAAAGATACCATTTCTTGCTTATCTTGCTAGTGTACTAAAAGAAAATACATTTCTACCATATCAACCTCCAGCAGGAAGTACAGATTTTAGGAACCTTATAGCTGGATTCATGAAAGTCTACCATCGTATTCCAATAACTGCAGATGTAAGAACTAATTTTCTACTCAAGTTTCACTGCAGATTATTCTTATTATGTTCGTATTAATGTGTAATTTTGCAATTCAACAATATCAATGGAATACTACACTTGGGTACTGTGGAATCATACCATAGAATATGACAGCAACAAGAGCCATGAGTCTCAAATACTCAGGATCAACTATATCAATCTTATCCCACTATTGGACAACAATATGTTGATTTCCCCTCTTTTGAGTTATAGAGGAAATGTAGTTTGCTCTACGACATTAATAATTGATCTATATGTTTCGGAGGTCTTTCTCATTTTTTTTTATGTTATGAATTGTGAAACCTTTTGTCAAGGACAAGTATCCAAGGCCAAATATCTTCTCACGAATTTTGAAAGGACTCAAACTATGGCCACAATGATTGCAACCCATGTGAAACAGAGAAAAAAACATTCTTTGGGAGTTACATATCATTTCTCATAAATTTCGTGGGAAAAGTTTTATGTCTTGAACAACATCAAACATTGTGGATGAGGATTATGTCTTCATATGTTATGTTAGTGCTCTCCAAGATTCATTGATTATGGCTTCACCACAAACACATGTCAAGATCATCATCCAACAAAGCAATTTTATTCTTGACACGTCCCAAGCATTGCCTCTTTCCAATTTGTTAAATATGGTAGGTGTACCTTTTCCTGAGTAGCTTTCAGTGGAGAATCCAGTTTTACCAGACTGGCATTGCCAAGTTACAATTGAGGATCATGTGATCAATTTCCTTCTCTTCTTCTCCATGATGGTCACCTTTATCTTGAATTAGAATCCTTCCTCTATAAGTTGGATTTCATGTTAAAAGACAGAAGCCAACCAGAAAAAAAATGGATTTCATTGATAGTTTACATTTCCTTGGTGGTATAGGCCGATACATTTAGTACCCCTATAGTATTGTTAGCAGACATAGCAGTATAGGTACTTGATTTAGAGAAACACCATATAATCTCATCCTTATTGTTTGTGAGCTCCATCATCAATTAATGTAACTAGAAATTGCAGACTGAATGATGGTATTGACACTATAGAGACGACATTCCTGTTTGCAGTTGCATCCTTTTTCGATATCCTTGCAAATGGAAAATAGTGGCTAACTGGATGAATTCTGGAAAGATGAAACCTAAGTAGGATGAGTTAGCCCAAGTCTCTTCCAAAAAATTGATTATCTCCATTTCGACTCTATAGGTAAGGCCAGTGGGAAAGAGATTAGAGGCCAGTATAGTGCCTTACCAATCATGGGAATGCTTGTATAAAGCCCCTGGTCCATCTCACTTTTTCCTGGGCCATTAGGAGGCTAGTTGGCAATTTGACCATGTTTCACCCAAGACACAGGGTATTTATAGCTTCTTTTATGGTGTATTTTATCCAAGCCTTCAAAATGCATATGTAGACCCAGCACACAAACACATGTAAATGACTAACATATATACAATAAAGTGTATGCTTGGCACATCAAATTCATATTTCCATAGAAAAATTTATAAGTCAATCATACAATCCAAACCCCTTAAAATATACCAGTCAATATTGATCAACAATGTAGAATATATATATATATATATATATATATATATATATAATGCCATATGCAGTCCTCTTTGGTACAATCAAAATTGTTCAAATCTACCTAGGAGGCCACATAAGTGGACATGGTGAAGGCTTTTTAAAACCGTGCATTCCATGCCTGGAAGAACACATTCAATCATTTGTAAATTCATTCCTTCTAACCACCTTTTCCAGATGACCTATTGAAATAGCTATGATTAAACCACTTCCATTTGCCTCCATAGCTATCATGAATTCATTGATTGCCAACATCATTTGCAAATTCAGTTCTGCTAAGCACCTTTGCCAGATGGCCTATTGAAATACCTATGATTAAATCATTTTCATTTGTCTTTTGCATAGCTATAATGAATACATCAATTTCCAGAATCAATATAAAGGGAGAAAGTGGTCTCTCTGCAGCAGTCCATTGTTGTGAGAAGCATTTTCCATGTATGTTGTTCATAATAGTTGATATACCAGAATGCAAGATAAAAGTTATAGGATGCAAGGAAAAGTTTCCAATTTCCCTGAATGCTTTAATGTATTCTCTCTTAGCTCCATGATGTAGGGAGATCTAACTTGTCGAACTCAATTTTTTGATGTGACATTATTCTTGGAGACTTGAATGGTAGGTACAGATTAATCATTTAGATAGTAATGATGTATGCAATTCCAATTGTTCTGTACTTGAGTTCCCTTTTTCTATTGTTGACTTTTTATGCCTTTGTTCTCCTGTTCTTTGTTTTTCTCCAAATGCATGTAGTGTGTCATACTAATTTCATATGTTCTTTTTTGTTTACAAGAATGTTACAGTTTTCCCCTCAAGATCTGTGGCAATTGAGAATGCTCTTCGACTATTCTCTCCACAACTTGCTATTGTCGATGAACATTTGACCAGGAACTTGCCCAAGCAATGGCTGACATCTTTAAAAATTGAGGTTTGATCTTGCATCGTCTTTAGCTCTTGCTTCACTTGCTTGTGCATGTACAAATTCTCTTGTAGCCTCAAATATGCTAAAATGCATTAAAAAATCTGAACATTAAGAATTCATTTTTTCAACCTTAGGCTTAAAATTCCACGTATCATAATTTGTTGTTTAGGATCAGTGGTATTTTAAGTTTGTGATCAAATGTATCATTTGTTCCATACTCCAGGATATTATTTAAACTAACATGAATTATGTGTTTTCACATTTGTGGAATTTCAAACCATTTACTAAATATCTGGCAACATGTACGAGTCTTTGTACCATATCAAAACAAATATTTATAAGAAGAAAATACTTAGACACAGTGCTATGGGATTGTGGAGAAAATAGATTTGCCATTTCACGTTATTGTAATTCTTATTTGTTTAAAGCAAGTGAAAATAAATCTATTTGGGCTAAAATCAGCATGATTGAGTTAGGTTTTCTGCATGAAAGCCACATTGGTATTGATAGTCTGTCTTCTGGTCATGGTGATTTTTGGTGTTAAAAAGTTCAACAAACCACAAGATTAAGGTATATATAGTGAGAAATGACAGTGCATACTACATTTACTATTCTACAGGTTTGAACAATAGTGTACTGTCAGCTCAATTGCTATGGATATATCAAACAAGATCAGAATTGATCATATGAGGGTCCAAAATAATTGAAGCGGCCAATGGAGATTAATGAAGAATCATTCATAACTAACCTCAGAGGTTTAATGAAGTATATTTTTGGCAACAAGTGGCTGCTTCTGGAGGATAATAGTTGCACATTTGACGAGGCTCCCACCATTATATAGTTACTAGGTGTTAGGCATACACAAAGTTTATGAAAATAAGCTATAATTAATCTGAATTTCATAGAAAAAGTTAAAGAGCTTAGAAGATTTGTAATTACTAGATCAAAAAACATAAACCAATAGAACAAAGATCTAGGTCGTTATTAGTTGTATTTTTGAATGACGATTGTAAAGAAATTATATTCATACTACAAGGCTACACCCTGCATGTATGGCATTAGAGTCTAAACTATCCAACAATATACAGATAAGTCATCTTATTCATACCAAAGAAGTCAGTCTTACTTCATAGTTACTGAAAGTCATCTCTAGGTTACTGGTTATTAATTATCAGAAAAGGCAGAGACTGTTACAGATAAAAGCTTGAACTGCTCCAAATCTTTGAAAACTTAAAAGATACATTTTTGTTAGACATACTTAATCCAAAAAGCCTCATGGAATTGAACCAAAATTTGACAACTCTTGGATTAAAGAATGTATGGTTATGCAATACTCTCTAATATGCAGAATCTTCTATCAAACATATGTTGACTGCCTGATTCTCTCGCCCAAGCCACACTTTGACGCCATCATTGACCATATAAACATCTAGATTCATACATGTATCAAGTACTCATACCCAAATCCAAGTAACATGAACATACTTCTGAAGTTGGTATTGGATCTATTAGTGGATCAAATCAAATATGACCAGTCACAAAAAAGACATTTTCTATAAGACAAATGAAATTGTATCTTCCTTAGTTTGCCTATTTCCTCTTGATATTCATACCTATTTTTCTATATCCCTAGCTGGTGAGATAAGAATCCCTCTTGCCTACGTATTTGTGAACTAGAAATTGTAGTTTATTCTATAACCCTATCCAATCATTACTATCATCTGCATGTGCATACAAAATTCTTGTTGGTGGATTGTGCCACACTAGTGACACTTTTCTCTGTTCTCACAAATTACATCACCAGCATGCAATTCTGAAAGAATTGTTTTTTTTTTCCAATTTGATCCATTAAATTCTAAATTTGGAATTGTCTGCTTAGTGGAAACTTTGGGTGGGCGACAGTTTGGAATCAGTTTTACAGCAGAGAGAGCAGCAGGGTGGCTAGTGCTTCATTATCACTTTAACTGCGCTTCACTATCATTTTTACTGCTTGACAATGCCAGTGCTATTTGTATTACTGGAAGCTAACGGAGTTTATACAGGCCTTTTGACTATACTTATTTATTCAACTTTTTTCAGGGAACTGGAGATGATCAAAAGGCCATTACAGTAATTGAGGCACCACGCCAATCTGATCTGATGATTGAATTGATAAAAAAACTGAAACCTCAGGTTGTTATCACTGGCATGGCTCAATTTGAGGCCATTACAAGTTCTGCATTTGAAAATTTGTTGAATACAACAAGAGATATTGGAACTCGCCTATTTCTGGATATATCAGACTACTTTGAGCTTTCTAGTCTTCCTGGAACAAATGGGGTTTTGAAATATTTAGCTGGAAAATGTCTTCCATCACATGCAGCTATCCTGTGTGGCCTAGTGAAAAATCAGGTAAATGTTCATGTTTAGTAGCATTTTGTTCTTCAACAGTTAAAATTGTGTCGTGCTAAGTAGTTTTTGTTGTTTGTAAGCATGCATGAATATATATCATTACATTTTTGAGATCAATCATTAAAGATCTCACTTCTGGATTGTGTAATTGAACACCTCAGGTTTATTCTGATTTGGAAGTGGCATTTACTATATCTGAAGATTCCACCGTCTACAAGACATTATCAAAGACTGTGGAGTTAATGGAAGGACATACAGCATTGTTTAGTCAGTACTACTATGGCTGTATTTTCCATGAGTTGCTTGCGTTTCAGCTACCTGATCGTCATCCACTTGCAGAGGTTCTCTTCCTCCCTCTCTCTTTCTCTATCTCTCTTTCTTTGCTTGTTCATGAATATGCAAGACAAACACAACACAGAAATGCTTATAGTAACTTGAATTGTTTTGAATTATTGTGCAAGAATATTACTTACTATGCTGGATTTAGTCTTATCTCGATGTGTCTTGTTTATTTTGCAGAGGGAGTCTGATAACAGCAACTTAGTCAAGTTGATAGGATTTGCAAGTTCTGCTATTTCGGCCCTAAATACAGCAGAACTTTCTGTTAATGATGAAAAGAACTCTCCGTTGATTCACATGGATGTAGATCAAAACTTCTTGCCATTACCTTCAGTTGTAAAGGCATTCATCTTTGAGAGCTTTTCTAGACAAAATATGGTTGACTCCGAGACTAATGTTCGTCCTGCAATTGAGCAGCTGGTACAGAGTATCTATGGTTTCCAATGTGATGGTTCTTCAGAGTTCATATTTGCAAACTCTCATCTATCCCTTTTCAACAAGCTTGTTCTTTGTTGTATTGAGGAACAGGGAACCTTCCTTTTCCCCTCAGGCACAAATGGTAGTTATGTCTCTGCAGCAAAGTTCATGAGCGCAGATGTTGTTATTGTCCCCACAAAATTAGAAGTAGGTTTTAAGCTCACGCCAGATACACTTTCAAGCTTGCTTGGAACTGTAAGGAAGCCATGGTTGTACTTATGTGGGCCCACTGTTAATCCTACAGGATTGTTATATAGCAACAATGAGATCAAAGAAATTCTTTCTGTGTGCGCTAAGTATGGAGCCAAGGTGGTGATTGATACTTCATTCTCAGGTCTTGACTTCTGCACTGATGGTTGGAGTAGATGGGATTTGCAAGCTTGTCTTTCATCACTTACTTGCATCAATTCATCTTTTTGTGTCTCTCTGCTTGGTGGGCTGTCATTTGAGTTGCTTACTGGCGGTCTTGAGTTTGGTTACTTGGTTTTGAATGATCCAACTTTGGTCGATGCTTTTTCTGCACTGCCAAGTTTGAGTCGGCCACATCGAACCATTGAGTATGCTATAAAAAAGTTGTTGGGTCTTCAACAGCAGAAGTCTCAATCATTCTTCCAAGTCATGGACGAGCAGAAAGATATTCTTAAGAGGCAGTCTGATTGCTTGATGCAGGTTGGTTTTAGAATTTCAAATTAATTCAAGTTCTTAAACTGTGCCATAGGATTAGAATACCTTGGTTGTCACTTTAGATGAGCTGAAATATCTAATATTTAAGCTTGATAAAATTCACAAGGATCAGATGATGGTAATTATGTGTATTTCTCTTACAATGACTAGAGCCACTATTACCATAGTTTTAGGCCTCAATCAACACTTTCCTACTGGTGTTATAGCCAATCTGCTAATGGACCCGTAGTTGATTCGATGCTTAAGGAAACCAAGTGGCATTTAGTTCTTTATTGGCTGGTAGAATATAGTGTTTCTAAAAGCAGTGCCTTGTGCGTTTAAACTTAAAATACATGTAACTTTTAAGAGTTCCTGTTTGCTCTTATATATACAAGGATCATTAACTCTACATTCTTTAGATAATTAAAAGCATAATAATTTACAGTTTATGCTACTATTTTTACAACTTGACAGGACTAGACTGTTCAACTGGTTTATGTGATACCCGGCAGATAATCTGGTCTGGGTTGACTAAACTGCCAGTGAAAATAAAAAAAAAGGTTAAAAAATTGGCAACCAATGAAACTGTGTACAACTTGGTTCTTACTATAGTGGTGGAGTTTCTCCATTTCTTTTGGTTGGTACCCATTAAAATCCCATAGTGGAGTTTCTTACTATGCATAATTTTTATAAATTTTAAAATAATTTGATATTTAGCATGTTTATTAAATGATGTATAATATATTATGAATATAAATGTATATAACATTTTTTTACATCATTTTCTGGATTGATGGTATTACTGATTGATTTATTAGTTTTTAGTATATTTATTAAACTCTTAAAATATGTTATCAATATAAAAGTATAAGTCGCATTTATAACATGATTTAACCAGTTCCCTGGTCTAGCCATCAATCTGTGACCTTATCAGTTTAATCTCCAGTCTAGTTTTAAAATCATTGGTTACACCTAAAAAAAAGAATATTTGAGAAACAAAATTTCAATTAAATTATTTTAAGATAATATATAGTGGAAGCCTCGAGCCTTCTTTTTATACCTAAAGTATTGTCAACAACTCTCAAGGTTCTTGCCAATTGAACTAGCTAGCTGACACCTTCACAACAACAACCAAGTCTTTATCCCATTAAATGGGGCCGGCTAAATGGATCCTTCTACATAATTGGGCTTAATCAGCTACTATATCCTCATCTATATTTAAATGAATTTTATCATATTTTATCGTTACAAATCAAAGCTTGTTTAGTCTTCCTCTTTCTCGATTAATGTCTATATTTGTTATACTTGCTAACACCCTCACATATTGTTGATTAATTATCTGACACTTGCTTGATTTTTTATCCATGATTTGTGATCCTTGACATAACTTTGATCATTCTTCTTTCTTTGACAGACACTCAGAAGCTGCGGCTGGGATGTTCTTAGCTGCCACAGTGGTGTTTCCATGGTAGCAAAACCAACTGCTTACCTTGGCAAGATGCTTAAGTTAGATTGTTTCGACGCCAAGCTTGATGATACCAACTTCAGAGAAGCTATGCTAAAAGCCACAGGTCTGTGCATTAACAGTGGATCATGGACTGGAATCCCAAACTACTGCCGTCTCACTTTTGCCCTCGACAGTGCTGATTTTGCACGAGCATTAGAATGCATAGCTCTATTCAAAAAGTTGGTCCTGGAGAAATGAGTATCAGTTCCATTCCCAAGTTGGCAGTTAAGTTTTGCACAAATAAATAGAACCCATACAGTTGATCAAATCTTGAAGTGAGATTCATACGTCTGAATATTTCTTTAGGTAGTTTTCACAGTTTTCTCTCAAAATTTGGATTCTTCACTTTGTTTTTCTAGTGATTACAAACACGTTCTTGGACTGCAAGAATACATTCATACCTCACATGGCAGGTATAAAGATGCAATATCCATTTATTGAACTGTTGTTTCTGATTTAGATCTTGCAGAAATGCTCATTGTAACGAAAGACACATTAATGAAAGAGAACTAGATTTTGGCTCATAATCTGTTATTTAATCAAATGATGTCTACGGCCGATAAAATATTAGAACAATGAAAACATCTCCATTTTCCCTTGAAATGGTAAGTTTTAACATGTGTCGTGGTCAACTTTATCCCAATTATTTAAGGTTGGCTTCATTTTTTTCTGTCATAATTGAATGAGCATTTGTCAGATTATATGTATTATTGATTGTATAATTAATTCATATTATGTTTGAACTAGAACAGCAGGCCAGAAGCTGAGCAACAATGATCCAAAGTCAATCTAGTGAGAATTGTCCGCATATAACTTTGAACCTTTCCAATATTTCATCCAATGCATGCAGTGACCTAAAATTCCAGCGCCTGCAACTCTTTACCAAGCAAATATGAAAAGTAAACTTTGCTAGCTGACTTCTGAATTGGGCCGTGGCCGTGCACCGCAAGCTCAGCCGGGCTGAGGTAGTAGCCGGTGAGCCAGAGCTTGACCAACCAGTGCCTGTGCGAGCTGCTGGCCGCAACAGCGGCAGAGCACGTGATCATGGTTGCGGTAGTGACTGAGCTGAATCCGTGGCCGCGGAAGCAGTAGCGATTGGGCTGAGCTCGTCGCCATGGCAGTGACAGCGGTTGACAACAGCATTGGTGGCCGTGTTGATCCCCTGGCCATGTTGAGATCATGGCCGCTGAGCTCAGCCAACACGGGCTAGACGTTGGTGAGTTCGGCCAGGCTGGCCCCAACATCAATAACTAGCTACCCTAGAATCGCGAAGAGGAGAGGAGAGGAGAGGAGAGGAGAGGGAGAAACTTCTGATCGAGAATTGCAAAGTGGAAGGCTGGAGACTCGCGAGGGGAACGTTGGCGTCGGTGATCACAAGATCGGGTGGGGGAGAGTCAAGAGATCGGGAGATTTTGCACGAGGAGAAAAAAATTAATCAGAAAATCCTAAAACAACACGACATTAGCTATGAAATATTATATTTTGTCGCTAATTTATTAATTAGTGACCAGAATTAATATTCCGTCACTAATTTAGCTATGCAAATTAATATTCTGTCGCTATATTAGCGACAGAATTTTATATCCGTAAAATAACCATTAGCGATGGACTATATGTTCATCGCTAAATTAGCGACGAAATATTAATTTCATTGCTATATTAGCGACGGAATATTAATTCCATCGCTAATTGTTATCTTTCTTGTAGTATTAGAGATTGATTTGTTCCTGAGACATAGTTGGGTTGGTTATGAGTAGAGTTGCTGAAATAGGAAAGGGTCGAATCTCGGCGAAGCTGAGACAATGCCCTCCTTCATCGTGACCAATTACAGTTTCTCAATTTACTCTCCTCACAGATGATCATGCAGTCGACTATGTGGGACCGTTGAGATGGCGGATTCCACCTTTTAGCTGAAATTAGAGGTTGATTTATATATTAGTCTATCTAATCTGATCTATTAAGCATGCTTGTCTTAGACCTTATGTCGTACGTAGTAATCCTTTTCACCTAATTGTGTGTGTCTCTTCTTCCCTAGTTGGCCCAGTTTAACTAATTGACTTAGTCTTACAAAAGGTAAGGAGATGTCAACAAAAATTACATTCGCATAGAATGAATCCTTTTTAAAAGGATCAGTTCATCTTATATTGTTTAATTCATTTTTATTCCATTATGTTCCACCTATTAAGCATAGTCAAGGAGGAACAAAAAATATAGATTTTGATCCAAATATAAAATAAAAAGATGACTCAAGATAACATAGTTTAGTTGGTTAATTACTCGACAAATTCAACCATCCTATTCATTTGATTATCTAACATGATTAGCTCAAGCAATCATGAGTAGCTACTTTTCAATTTGACTTTTTCAGTGATTTTGCTTAATCTACTTAGTCTTCCCAACCTAATTAGTTCACTTAATCCACATAATCTACTTATAAATTTGTTTACTTGCTTGATCGAGACGACCACCGCAACTAATTCAGATAGTCGTCTAGTTCCCTTGTCTAGCTAGCTTGCTTGGCCCCATTAGATTTGCTTGGCTTGACCGATTCATCTATCACAACTAATTCGTATGATTCACCAAACCCAACTAATTTGCTTGACCCACCAAGGTCAAAACCCCCACTTATCTCGCCCAATTCGTCAACTAGTTTGAAAGACCGAATTGATCTACTTGGCATGATTGTTTTGCAAGGTCAATCTAGCCTAATCAATCTGTCCAAGTCAATCAATTTGCACAACTTAATCGATGCAACAACTTGATTAAAACTAGCTTAAACAACTCGATCTACTTGTCCAATCAACCCAATTTACTTGATCATACATTATCAACCTAATAGGTGTAACTAGCTCCATCGATTTGATTGACTCGCTTGACACATTTAGTCCACTCAACTTATCTGATTAAGTCTTGGTTGATCCCTAATTGACCAACTTATTTTATTTTATCTAAATTTTAAATTTTAAAATACTAATTTAATTAACGGTAAACATTATGTTTGATACATCATACGGTAAAATAATATATAAATAATATTTTTCAATTTTAAAATATGAAATTGATTTGAATTGATCATTTCATATCTCAAACGACGTACGTAACCGATCAATCCTTCTCGATATATATCATAATCAATACACTTTCTCTTTCGTAAATGAAAAGCAAAGGCAAGCATTATTAATCAGAAATGAAATAACAAACTTAACCTTAATTCTTCTAGACACCTCTTCCAACTTAATAAACAAATCAACACAAAATGCGACGGTGTCAAATCAAACTAACCACAGTCAGTCGCTGACCAAGTCCTCCTTCTCTCCCCTTGGGCGGCCCTGACTGTACTACAGCTTAATTAATACCTGTCCATTTATTCCACACAGTAATAATTGAACCAATCAACAAAACACATTTTCTTTATTCAAATCAAAAATCAAATATATATATATATATACATATATTATACAATTAATAGACCTTTTCCAACCGATACACCAAAGCTGCACCGTATCATCATTTTTAACGTAACGTTGCATCGACTGCCAAGTCCAAGAGTGACCGAGTCTCACCAATCTCAACGAAGATAGATATATAGATCATTTCCACTTCCTCATCCTCTCCTCGTATAAGTATTATCTACGATTACCAAACCCTTCATTCATTAATTGTTCATCGAGTGATTAATTCCATGCAATCAGAAATGGGCGAGCCACTAGTCGAGGTGCAACTCTGCAGCAACATCGTCCAGCTTCTGCATCTCCGGAGTGACTGCTGCAACTACTCCTCTTCGAAGAGGCCGGCCGCCGCCGCCGCCGCGGTGTTCGACGTGGGCAAGAGGGCGAAGGAGTGCCGTGATGAGGAGAAGGGCCCGAGGAAGATCACGAGGAGCTGGAGGCCATTGAGGCTGCTGATTCCGGAGCTTCGCTGCAGTGCTACTGCTGCTGCAGGCTCAGGCTTTGCTTGTGATGATGATGATCACGAAGCTGAGATGATGGGGAATAATGAGTTTGAAGCTGAAGGGAAGGGGTACAGTTTGGCATGGAGGAAAGGGCAGAATAAACGTGTGATGGAGGATGGATACGGAGTGATTGCCGACATTAATGATGATCCAACGCAGGTGATCCATTATATCATTCATTCATTATATATAGAATTAATGTTCCTGAGCATGGTGCTGCGGTAGGATATTTAGGTTGTCACCTAGGTACTTGTGATCCGCAACTATATATTTGCAAGAATTTTCTTTCAATTCTTTCCGATTTACCCTGATGATAGACTAATTGAGATTTATCATTATATATAGAATTAATTACAAGTGCAATTAATAATTGCAGGCACTTTTTGGTGTCTTTGATGGACATGGTGGGCGTGCAGCCGTTGACTTTGTATCCCAAAATCTAGGGAAGAACATTGTATCAGCTCTTGAGGAAGAAGATAACCGACCTGATTTGGCAATTAAAGCAGCATATTTGTCTACCGACAAGGATTTTATTACACAGGTATGTATATATATTTGACTATATTAATTAGACTTATTTATCAAAAATAAGAAGTCAAACTTGATTATATTTGAATCATTAATTAATTTGGTTGAGAAAAGGTAATTGAAGAATTAATTAATATAATTAATTAATGTATCTCAGGGTGTCAAGAGTGGAGTCTGTGTGGCTACTGTTTTATTGAGGAATGGTGAGCTACATGTTGCAAATGTGGGGGATTGTAGGGTTGTTCTAAGCCACAAGGGAACCGCGAAAGCCCTAACGATCGATCACCATGCCAGGAGAGAAGACGAAAGAGAAAGGATTGAAAATTCGGTAAGGGAAACAAATTAGTTAGTAAGTAAATTAGTTAACTTAATTGCTCAATTCAATCGAGGTCATTCATGTTATTGTATGTATAATTGGCATTAGGGTGGATATGTTACTTGCCGAAATGGAGTGTGGAGGGTCCAAGATTCATTAGCTGTGTCTCGAGCAATCGGTGATGCGAACATGAAGGAGTGGATAATCTCCGAACCCGAAGTGAACAAAGTTAGATCGACACCGGAGTGTGAGTTTCTAATAATGGCCTCCGATGGCTTATGGGATAAGGTATATTTGTTCTTTGTGAAGTAATTTTGAAGATTATCCACATCTCAAAATATTAATTATTTGTATTAATTAATTAATTTAAAATTGAATTGAATTGAATTTGTTGGATATATATATAGGTCGGTAATCAAGAAGCAGTAGATGTTGTTTCAAAGCATTTTGGCTCCGTGAAGGCATGCAAAGATCTTATTAAATTATCTTGCAGTAGGGGTAGCAAGGATGACATTACCGTCATGGTGGTGAACCTTCAACAATTTGTACAAATGAGAAATAATATTGTAAGTTAATTAGCTAGGGTTAATTAAGAGAAGTAAAGGCATGTTGTAATATAATTAACTAAAGTCGATTTCTCGATCGAGTATGTGATCAAATTGTAGATGAAGAATATGATACCAAACTCGAGTGTAAGCTAGCTGCTTGATCGCCTAGCTGGCTAGCTCTTTGAAATATGAGGATTTTTCCTTGATTCACTCTTAATAAATTAATTATTTGTAAACACATAATTAATGTTCAATTCATATATACAATTAATAAAATTTAAAAATTAATTAAATGACACTAGCTAATCTATTATTTATGTTTGTTTAAATTATATTTAGTCATTGGAATGAGAATATATAGTGATCTCTAGTTCATGAGGTTGCGATAATGAAATTATTAACCCTATTGGAGAAGCAGGTGAATATATATAAAGGGGTGAAAATATCAAGATTTTTAATGATTTTTATTTTAATAATTTAAGTATTCAACTCTTTTAATTGTTAAAGTCATCGATTGGATTCCACGGAAATTATAATATCCAATATTCGTTCTCCTTTTTAATTAGTTCTATGGAAGAGCCCATACAACAATGGATATGGGCAAGTATTCAAGCAATTCTCCTTTTTAACCTTAGTGGTCGTGAGGCCGACTGTGTGATGGCTAAGGTGGCGGATCCACCTTTTGCAGAAGAGTAGTCCAACTCAAGGATGTATATATATAAATTAATAAAATTTAAAAATTAATTAAATGACACTAGCTAATCTATTTATGTTTGTTTAAATTATATTTAGTCATTGGAATGAGAATATATAGTGATCTCTAGTTCATGAGGTTGCGATAATGAAATTATTAACCCTATTGGAGAAGGGGGTGAATATATATAGGGGGTGAAAATATCAAGACCTTTTGATGATTTTTATTTTGATAATTCAAATATTCAACTATTTAAATTTGAAAAGTAATCATTTGATTCCACAATTATAAAGAGATGATCCAATATTCATTCTCCTTTTTAATTAGTTCTATGGATGGAGAGCCCATAGAACAATGGATATGGGCAGAGTATAGTCCAACTAAAGGATGGATCTTTAGATGATCCAATATTCATTCTCCTTTTTAATTATAAGTTCTATGGATAGAGAGCCCATAGAACAATGGATATGGGCAGAGTAGTCCAACTAAAGGATGGATCTTTAAAAGAATATATATATATATATATTCTATGGGCTCTCCATCATCTTTTTATAATTGTGGAATCAAATGATTACTTTTAAATTAGAGTTGAATATATATATATATATATATATATAATTTATTTTAGACTTAAAGCTCTTATAATTTTATTTTTGAACTTAACCTAAAATATCTTATACTAATGAAGATATCTTCGATTTTATAAACCCTTGATCTTTTCTATATATTTTCAATATATATGAGACTTTGATTGTATTCTAACAATCCTCTTCTAGACCATTGGGAGCCCCCTCCCATTATCCTCATGGTCTACTATTATCCCCATGGTTCGGGTCTCATTTACCTCCTTCATTTTTTCTAAGGGTTTCCGTATGACTCTATATAGACCATGACTCTGATACCACTTATTAATACCGATGGAATCAAAATATCTTCACAATAGTATGATATTATTCACTTTAGCCTAAGTCCTCGTGATTTTATTTTTATACTTAATCCAAAAGGTCTCATCTATTTTATAAACACATGATCTATTTTTAATGTAAAATTTTGATTGTATTTCAACACAGTCATGGCTGTTTAAAAATTTACATATATTTTTTATTAATTCAAACCTAGGTAATTAATGGATTCTGTCAAAATTTGATTTTGACTGATCAAATTTAATTATAAGAGTTCCGTGAATTTAGCTCTCTCCTTGAATTTTTTTTACTATTTTTTGTTTTAATTTTCTTCAAAAATTATAGAAAATATAAATTAATTAGGTATATCAAATGGGAACGCATGCAGCAGCTAGCGGCTAAATTTCTCCCTTAATTAAAGCTCGATCAACAATAATTAATATATATTGTGCCGTCACGTAAAATTTTATCTTATTTTATTTTATATATGTCATTATATTTGTACACGTTAATTATAGGTACGTATTTTTCTTACGTTCAATATAATTCCCATACGGAACTAGAGTATTTTTCTTAAATAACACTTCAAAAATCAGTTGAATTATTAAAATCTTGTGTTGTAAGTAAAATAAATGATAATAACTTTCCATTGTACCGAAATACAAAAGGAGCTCCACGGGTGTGGTGTGTCGATAAAACACTCGGAGGAATAATTAAGAAGATCTATAAGTTGTATTTTAAATTTATCTGATAGTTGAAAATTGTCTAAAGATATTGATTTATTATTATTGTGTTGACCATAAGGTGTGATCATACCACATTGGATATATATGAAACTAATCTTCATTGCTGTCGCATGATAATGTTGCCAAGTGGCCTAACCATACTTGGTTAGTTGATTCAAGTGAATTGGTTAATTCCACCAATTGTTGATTTAGAGTGGTCGAACCAATTAGTCATTTGATTGATCGATTGAGATTATACTATGTAATTAAATACAAGTTTCCTATAATGATATAGGTTAAATTATAGTGACAATTGTTTCATCCATATATCACAATTTGCAATCGAGTTTGAAATTCATAGACCAATTCAATTTGGCTATAACATACATAGACTAAGTCACCTTAATTACTCCTTTAGCATTCGGCTCCATCGGAGTACTGGTAAGCCAACATCAATATCTCTGGATACCGTGGGGAATAAGTTAATTTACCACTAATAGATCCTGCTGTGTGCTTTACAATGTGCGATCGTCCGTGATAAAATATCTGGGCACCCGAAAGGGTTTCTATTTGATACAATCAAAGTTTCACATTGAAAATATATGAAAAAGATTATTATAGGATGGAAGATATCTCCATTGGTATGAGACCTTTTGGATAGAGTCCAAAAACAAAACCATAAGGACTTAGGTCCAAAGTGGACAATATCATACTATTGTGGAGATATTCTGATTCCATCTGTACTAACAATTGGTATCAGAGTCATAGTCTATATAAAACCATGTGGGGACCCTCGGAAAAATGAAGGAAGTAGGGGAGACTCGGACAATGAGAAACATGGCAGCCGGACCATGAAGAAAATGGTAGGGGGGCTTCCAGTGGTCCTTTGTTTGAGGGGAGGATTGTTGGGATATAATCAAAGTCCCACATTGGAAATACATAGAAAAAATCATGAGTTTATAGGATGGAAGATATCTCCATTGGTATGAGGCTTTTTGGGTAGAACCCAAGAACAAAACCATGAGGGCTTAGGTCCAAAATAGACAATATCATACCATTATGGAGATATTCTGATTCCATCTGTATTAACAGTTCTGAGCCCCTAGAACATAAATAGTGATGTTATTTATTTATTTATTTTGATTTACGGTTAAGCCATTTAAGATTTTCCTTTTAGGGTTTAAAGATTTGGTTATAGTATTAAGTACATATAAATTTTCAAAATAAAAAAAAATTAGTTGCTCACGGGGTGTGTCATTCGATAAGAAAATTAGTTGCTCACGGGGTGTGTCATGCGATAAGAAGTGCAGGATAACAACCTGACATCTCTGTGAGCAACTAAATTTTTTTGTTTTGAAAATTTTTTTATGGTTAATACTATATAACTCAATCCCTAAATTAACCCAAAAAGAAAAATCTTAAATGACTTAACCGTAAGTAAAAATAATAAATATCACTATTTATGTTGCAAGTGCTTGAAACCTTTTGGGGTGCCCAAATATTCTATCGTGGATGAATCATGCATTATAGAATTTACAATATATCAAATATATATATTTATATACGCTGGGCGTCGCGTGGGCAACAGCTGACGTGGCGACATGGCGACGTGGTTGGGACTTGAGAGAGAGAATAGAAATTCTAACGTGGCTTAATTGATCAGACGATCGATTAAGGCTCCATAATCGACTATGTGATCGATTAACTGTCGTAATTTGGTATCTCAGAAAATCCTGTAATCGATCAGTGATCAATTACATTTGTTCTTAATCGATCAGCCGATCGATTAAGGATCCATATAATCGAATATGTGATCGATTAATTGTCATAATTTGGTTTCTGAGAAAATCTTGTAATCGATCAAGTGATCGATTACACTTATTCATAATCGATCAAGCAATCGATTATGATGAGTTCTGTGGGATATCCACTTTCTAGCACTTCTTGTGAATTTGTGTTTCAGCACTTCTGGATGGCAATCTCAATGGTGTTTTTGGAAGCATCTACTTCGTTCGTGCTTCTTAAGCTATGTGGTAAATCGTCTTGGTTTTTCAGTAATAGAAGCACAACGATCAAAATGTTTATGTTATATTTGATTATAAAATTCTATTCATTTTTTCTCATTATTATAATAAAATATCAAATATAATGATCCTCTTGGCGAATTGCATTTTCATTCTCTTGGCGAATTGCATTTTTTTCTCATTATTATAATAAAATATCAAAGATAATGATCCTCTTGGCAAAAATTAGTCATGTCCGGCCAAAAGAGGATCATTATGATCTTTATCTTTGATCCGCCAAGAGGATCATTATCTTTGGCAAAAATTAGTCATGTCCGGCCAAGGAATGAAAATGCAATTCGCCAAGAGGATCATTATCTTTGATATTTTATTATAATAATGAGAACAAAAATGAATAGAATTTTGTAATCAAATATAACATAAACATTATTTTGATCCGATACAGAATACAGATAATTAACGTTGATACTGAAAATTAAAGAACAATCACATATTTATTTAAGTAGTATTAATTAATTATATTAGTGAATAGTGACGACGATGAGACATATGCATGCAGTATATATGCATGCATGGTGCTAGCTAGCTAGGCGGTGGCAGTGGCAAGCGCTCTCATGTTGCTCGAGTGTTTCTCCATGACTGCCTTGGCGTCGGCGTCCTGCGACAGAACAATCCCAAAGCCATCGTCGTACGATTCCATGCCCGTGGCGAAGAGCTGCCACATCAACCCACCCGTGAACGTCTTGTGCCCACTCTTCGAGATGCTATAGATGCTATCGTACACCGTCCAGTAGAAGTCGTCGCGGACTTGCTCCGAGTAGCCTGGATCCTTTCTCGTCTTCCCGAACTCTCCCAGCATCAATGGCTTCCCCAGCACCTCCACCGAGTCCTTCCAGTGGTTCCAAAGCCACTGTTTTACGAACTCTGTTTTCTCCTTCTCACTTTGCCCCGATAACCTGCATCATCATTATTATTATTATTACTTTTATTTTTAAATAAATAAATCAATAAATAATATATTTTATACCATAAATCCGGGTAGGCATGGATGGTTGTAAAATCGATCTCGTTGACTTTGTGGACCTCCATAAAGTCCACGCCGATTTGAATGCCATCAGGGTTGACGAGTTTGACTTTGTCCGGGGTGGAACTGCCATAAAAGCCCTCCAGTCCGATCCCAAGCATGTGGTTGCTGTCTATGGACTTGGTGAAGCTTGCCATCTCTTGCACCCAAGCCTATATATTTATATATGTACGTATATAGATATATAAATCCAATAAATTAAAATAAATTGATAATTAATATCAAATTATCAATTAAAATACCGTGACAATTTTGCCCGAGGGATCGGACTCGCAGTGGGGCTCGTTGATGAGCTCCCAAGCCATGATCGTGGAATCATCTCTGTAGGCGACGTTGGTGATGGTGTTCACTCTCGTTAGAAGATGCTGAAGAAAGGAAGGAAAATTAATTAAAGCTCTATATATTGATTAGTATTATTATAATAAATAAATAAATTAATTACCTCGATGTGTTCCTTGAAGTAGCCCTTGATGATCAAGTGTGTGTAGAAATCATCGTCGCTTGGCACGGCCAAACCTGCTCTGCGAGCCCAGTCCACGTACTGTGCTCTTCCTCCGTAGTCTTTGTAATTGTTCACCAAGCTCAAGATCAAATGGATCCCTTTCCTTGCAGCTTCTGCTATCACGAAGTCAAGACCCTAACCAGATCATAAGAACATATATATATGAGAAGAGAGAGAGAGAGAGACTGACTGCACATGTATATGCTTGTTATACCTTGAATACATGCTCATTGTAGACGCCGGGCGTCACCTGAAGCGAGTTGTTGCCGCCGTCGTGGAACGCCCAGGTGCGGCAGACGGTGAGCCCGGCCGCGGCCGCCTCTTCGAACAGCGCCGTGACCTTGCTCCCGTTCGAGTAGGGAGCCGCCGCGTCGTCCAGCAGCCAGTAAGCGTTGAACCCGTTGAAGAGGAACGTGTACCCCTCCGACCAGAACGTCTTCCCGATCCTCTCGACGTAGGCCGGGGGCTGCGCTGCTGCCGTCGCCGCCACCAGCGCTACCGCACACAAGAACAGCTGCGCTCCTCCAAACTTGGCCATTGCGATCGATGAGCTAATTGAATGGAGTGACCTTTTATAGAGAGAGAGAGAGAGATGGAGAGAGAGAGAGAGAGAGAGAGAATGGAAAAGTTTGATATTTTAATTTTAGGAAACTGTTAATTGGAAAATAAATTCGCTGAAATAATTATTTATCTGGACTAATAATTATTGCAATCATATAAATAGTTATAGACGGTCTTATTATTTAAAGTACAATTTATACCATACTTTTTACTTTTACAAGGAATTTTAATGTTGTCTGCAATGGAATGCCGTGCAAGTTTTATTCAATGATATTAATAAAAGAAAAAATAATAATAATAAATAGCAGCGTTTGAATTATGCATTATGAATTACTTGGTGGAAATCCATTTTCCAAATTTTTATTTAGAAAATAATAAATCAAAACTTTATGCATGTTTTTTATATTTAACACATTTTCATAATTTAAAATAAATTTAATTAATACATAATTTATTTGATAAGATAGAGTTAGAAAGTTTGTGCCATAAAATAAAAAAATTAATATATCAGAAATATTTAGTAAGAAGTATTTGAATAAAATTTTTTCTTAATGTGAAAAAACAACTTGGTTGATTCCAAACTTGGAGGTTAAGCTTGTGGAAAATAATAAAATAAGAGATTAAAAGTCGATCGAGACATGGAATTTGATTAAACTTGTAGAGTTTTTTTTCATGAAATAAAAAAATTAAGAATTAATTTTATTAAAAGGTTTAATATAGGCTTGATATTATAAGGGTATATTTAGATTTTAGAATCTATAAAAATAGGAGGCTGAAATTACTTATTTGGGCTAATTAATATAAACGACTATTTAATTTATGAGTCCATATAGATTATATATATTTGCCAAGTTATTATGTCTCCTTTTTTTTAATTAAGCAGAATATATAATCAAATACCTACATAAAATGTGATAAAATTCTTTTATTTGATAATATAAAAAATAATAAATATAAAAAGTTAAAATAGAACATTTTAAAAATAATTTATTTAAAAGGGAATATATGATAGATTAATTTGATTCTTCTATTTTATTTTATTTATTAAATTTAAAATTTAAAATTAATCAACCCTAACCTAACTAAATTCATTATATTTGCTTTGGTTCAAGTAGTTAAAGCATGTCAAAATTTTCAGAAGCTTTGAGTTCGCAGATGGCTCTGTGCAACTTTTAGCTCCTTGTGATCAACTTAAGCAACTCCAACTTACTCTTCTTCTTCTGCAAGAAGAAGAATAAGTTGGAGTTGCTTATGTCCAACTCCAACTTACTCAACTTAAGCAACTCCAACTTACGTAGCTTATGGGTTGCGTTTAATTCTCTTAGATATGATCAACTCTTAATTTGATCCTACTTAATATTTTTTTAATATATATATATATATTTAAATTTGATTAGTGGATTTGATATTATAAATTTGTTTGTTTATTTTAATTTTTTTATTTATAAATTTAAGATGAACTTAATTTGTAATTTTTTTTTATCGATATTACTTACAAATAGTTAAATATATATATTTAAATTTGTTCATAAAAATTATTCATTTAATTGAATCTATATATATTGAATATAAATATTTAACTCATTTACAATCTTATATTTAGGGTGAAGGAGTAGTTGTCTTTAACATGGACCAGGATATCATGGCAAACGAGGAGTCGCACAGTAATCAACAGTATGAACCAAGTTGTCAAGGAGGCATGTGTTAGCTTACACGGTTTAGCCCAAGGATCCATTTTAGGATTTAGGAAAGAAACCCATATATTTGTGAAAATTTTCATACATTTAACTATTTTAATCTATTGTTCACCCAATTAGCCATAAATCCCTAATTAAATCAAATTCAACGATTAGTTCGGGGTCTTTATACACACACACACAAACTCGTTACCTTGCGCACCCCGTGTGTGCGATAGGCGTGCGTGACTAAGGGGCGCTGCACACGTGACAAGCATCAAAAAAATATGTCCACGTAGCACTTGCTCTTAGTTGTACACACAAGGTGTGCCCTCATTACCATATATATATATGGTGGGAAAATGGACCTATACGTGGTGGAGTCAATTCAAAAGTCAAACCTAAATGGAGGTTAAAGTATTTCCTCGATTCTAGAGGACTCAGACTCCCTAACTCCAGGTGACTCAAGCTTCTCGACTCTATCAGTTCGGTACTTGACTCCAAGGGACTTAGGCTCCTCGATTCTATGATCAGCTCAGCTATCCGACTCTAGAAGACTCAGACTCCTCGATTTCAGGGAACTCAGACTTCTTGACTCCATCAGCTTGGCCACCCGATGCCAGAAGACTTAGGCTCCTCGACTCCAGAGGACTCAAATTCTTCGACTCTATCAGCTTAGCCACCCGCCTCCATCAGCTCGGCTACTCAACTTTAAGGACTCAGATTCCTTAACTCTATCAGCTCAACCATCCGACTCCATCAGCTCGATCACTCAACTCCATTAGCTTGACCACCCGACTCAAATGACTCAGGCTCCTCAACTCCATCAGCTCGCCCACCCGACTTTAGAGGACTTAAGATCCTCGACCCCATCATCTCCCACCCCTGCAAGGGTCCATTGATGTTTACTACAAATATTCCTTAATATGACACCACAGGTGAATAGAGGAATCATATGAGTGTCAGACTTAGTCCCATAAATGCTCTCTTATATACACGTGGCATTCAACGAGCAGAGAAGCATATAACAACTGTTGAATCTGGTCTCCCATTATTGTTGACGTGAAAATGCTCTTTCGACAACTATATAAACTCTAAAAAGACACATATTAGGGGGATTGATCTCCTTCTTCTTCTATATTTTTGTTACTTTCATCTTTCTTGAGTCCCTATGTTAACTTGAGCATTAAACCCTGTCAAATCCTTCCTCGGCACTCATTCTAATATCTGTTTGAGTATTGCAGACCTTCTAATGACTTCTTTGTTCTCAACTAGTTGCTCTCTATTCATTGTCAAAGTAAACAATATTCCCTCCTTAGCAATCATCTCCAGCTGATTTACCAAACCAAGGTCTTAGAAAGGAACAAATTAACATCGTCTGTGGAAACTCGCTTGAACTGAGACTCTAAAATGGTGCTGGAGGCCCAAGTTTCATTGGAGATATCACTTGTGGCGAGATTATCACCATGTTCCAAGAAGATTTTTAAGCATTGGTGGACCAAGCAGTACAATAACTTTTGCACAAACTACCTCCTATGAAAGTATTCAACGCCTAGTTCTCCCTAATCGAGCGCCCATTAGTTCGATAGGACCTCTCCCCGCTACCTTCGCTAAACATTGAAGTAAAAGTTATAGCCTCGCATGAGAAGTATTCTGAGAAATCTATGGTCGGAGAGACTCCACCACCATACAAAGGCAAAAGCAAAAGCATAAAACCTATACCCGATGAGGCAACACATTTCTCCACCCAAATCTTAAACGATAAACTACTTGGTAATTTTTGGATACCATAGGTTGGGGAGTATAATGAATCAACTAATCCTGAAGATCATTTGGGCCGGTTTGAGAAGAATGGAATATTGCATCGCTACACAAGTGATGTCATATGTACAGTCTTTTTAATGACTCTGTCCAACTCTGCTCATCGGTGGTTCAACCGATTGTTATCTTAATTAATCCACATTTTTATTGATTTCAAAACAGTTTTCTTGTAATATTTTGTCAACAATAAATGGTACCATAAGATGCCCCTCAACCTGTTTGCCCTAAAACAGACGACAAAGGAAAGTTTGAGGGATTACATCTACCGATTTAATAAAATATCCATGGATGTATCTTCGGTCACCTCAAATGTACGCATCAATGCTTTCTCTCAAGGTTTGTAAGATGGAGATTTCTTTCGATCCTTAGTGATGGATCTCCGATGACTTTCGATCTCCTTCTAGGTCGCGTTCAGAAATACATTAACATGGAAATTATAATGTGGTTAGGGTCTATCAATTTTGGTCCTCGAGATTTAGAGGAGGTCATTGCATTCCATGAGGATGCACTAGTAATACGGGCCATCATAACAAATTACAATGTGGCTAGGATCTTTGTCGATACAGGGAGCTTGGTGAATGTACTCTTCAAAGTAACTTTCGACCAAATACAGATAGATCAACACAAATTACGATCAATTTCTATGGTACTATTTGAATTCACAGGACACGAGGTGGAGCCACTAGGCCAAATCAGTCTTTTGCTATCCTTAGGAGAAGAGCCCTTATAAAGGACTCAAACTACTGTCTTCACTATGGTTGACGCTGTAGAATTGAGTAAGAGCGTTAGAGGGGGTGAATAACGTTGTTTCGCATTTTCATTCTTTTAAGAATTCTTGCATAAAATACAACTATACAATGTCAGAAAGTGCAGTAGAAAGAATAAATATAAATAACTTTATTTTACTTGGTTCATAGCCACAGACTGCTACTCCAAGTTCCATGATTAATGATCATTTTCGACGGATAATTCACTAAAATAACTTCCCTCTTACGAGAAGAAGTTTGTCGTTTTTACAAATATGTTAGGATCAGTAAACTTATACCGCCCTAAAAATCTTAAGTATAAAAAGCGATACAAAGATTATTGACTGAGAGTAATAATAGACTTGTAGTAGTCGGTGTAGCTCTGATAACCATTTTTCGTCGTACTACGGTTTTAATTAATTATCAAGTTTCAACCAATAATGTAGTAGAGAGTTAACCTGAACCATCTCTCAAGGATCCAATACAATGTTTGTAATCTTCAAATCTAATGAAATTTTTTATGTTGGGAAAAGAATAAAAAAAAACTAAACTAACACATGTTTTGGGGGTGTTTAGATGCTCGGAACAATAAAAGCTCAACTACCTACTTTCTCCTAACAATCCGAAATCGAAAATTCAATTAATTACACTCTAAACATGACCACGAAACGAGAACGAATAGAAACGAACAAAAATGGGCAGCATAAATAAAATAAAACAAATTTGAAACAAGACATGACAAAATTCTCTACTAGACAATTTAACAAACTACTTGCATTCACAAAAGGATAATTCAACAATTGTAATAAGTAAGCTGTTAAGGAGTAACAAACTAACAAGTAACAAAGTAGCAATTGTAAGGAAGCTAAATTATCATCAAAAGAAACAATAATCAAGCAAAATAAAACTATAAATTGCTGGGATTTGTTGCGTATGCTATCCACTTGTGCAGGAGAAAATGGGGGGACTGTTGGGCTCTATCCGACCGGCTAGAGCTTCCGCAGATGACTGTGACGTGAGGTGGCTGAGGCGTTGAAGCTTGCTGTGAAAGATGGCGTGAGATGCTGGAATGAGAGCTGGCGTGAGATGCTGCTGTGGAGATGGCGTTGGCTGTGAAATGGTGGGCGTGAATGAGGTGGCTGTACGTGAGGGATTGGAGATGGGGGCTAGTGTGAACGTGAGATGGAGTTGGGTTGTGAGTGGAGAGGTGTTGATTGGTGGAGGTGTTGTGAGGGAGAACGTGAGTGGAGGGGAGGTGTGTGATGGGATGGTGGGAGGCGGTGGGGAGTGAGATGGGATGAGGGGCGGCTTGGAGTTGTGTGTGGTGGTGTTGGTCGGCGTGCGTGAGGTGGAGTTGGGATGGAGATGAAAATGGGCGGTGGAATGAGGGGAAGGGGCGGTGAAGGTTGAAGAGGGTGGCAGCTAGGGTTTGTTCTCCCTCTAATTTTCTTTGTGGGTTGTGGTCATAGTGGATCCTTTTGTGAGCCCAAACTTGAATTCATAATAGGATAGAAAATAGCATGAATCCAAATTTGGGTTGGGCTAGCTTCACTTCATTTGATCTTGACTTGAACTTGATTCAATTTCATGACCCTTTAGGTCTCCTACAAAAACACATGAAAAATATTAGATTCAACTCAAAATTTGTAGGAATAAGCAATCTGATCCAAAATAAGTTCCTACTCATAATAGGTGTTAATATTCAATAATTACATAATGAGAGGACCAAAATATTAAATATTAGGACCAAAATAAATTAATCAAATGCATGTTATCAAACTCCTCGGCGTTACGATGACATTCTGGATTGAAGATTTATCCGTAGGAGGTTGTCGTAGAAGCATCTTGAATTGTTATTAGGGTCTCCTTCGTAGCTGCTTATAAAGCCTAATTCGGGTGTTTGGAAGTCCTTCTAAGTGCCTCTACATCATTCCGTCGATCCACTTTCAAAGCTGACTCGGCATCTTCCAGGCACCTAGATGCTGACATGAAGGTTGGCGGATCAACTTTGATTCTGTAACGTCTTATTCAGATTTGGGCACCTGGAACCTCTCCAGGCGCCTAGAGGCTGAGGTGTCCTGACCATTGGGACTTTACCACCTGATCTGCCTCGTTGGTCTATTTGGCTGACGTCTGGTTGCCTGGATATCATCCAAGCGCCTGGACCATCCGGTTGCTTGAATCCAAATAAGGGCATCCAGAATACAAAGTTTCAACCTCTCTTTTCCTACATTACAAGTTAGTCTAAAATCAAAATATAACAGGAAGGATAACAGTTTTTGCAAATTGTTTGGTTTTGACTTCAGATTTTCAGTAAAATCCTAGGTCAGACCGACATCTACTGTTTCCCTTACCGAGAATGTGTTCTTACTCACTCCACTCGGGAGAACATATCTTTTGCCAATCAGGTCCTCCAAACTTATTGGATTTTTGCTCAACCTTGATCCTTAACCCCTAGGTCTTCCACTGCTAGACGTCCGATCCTCCAAACCCGCTTAGACTTTCTGCCTGGTGCTCTGATCTGCCAAGACTTCCTACCCAGTCCTCCTGACTATGACTTCCTTGTCCAGTCCTTCAAATTAGGTCTTCTGCCCAATCCTAAATCAGGACTTCCTTTGCCTAGTTACAACTAAGACTCCCTAAGCCTAGTCGCAATTAGAACTTCTCTGTGCTACCTACATACTGAATTCAGCTCATTAGATTACTTCTTAAACTTAACTTGAGCCCTTTGCCATTATCAAAACTCAGGTTCGATCATTTGGTACTCCTTGCACCAACAGACGCTCCATTCGGATACGACGTCATCCTAGGGCAACCTACATTGAGCTCCTTCCGAGTAGTGGTCTTTATTTATCATCAAAAGATGAAGTTACCCATGGACAACCAAGTGGGTGAAGTCAAGGCGACTAGATGATCTCTAGGAAGTACTATCTTGAAGTGGTGCGGATTAACTCGCGGAAGAGTCGTAGATCCTATAGAGATGGAGTACACCTCATCCATGATGTCCCTCTAACTCGACCGACTGAAGGGCATGAGGATGTGTTGATAGTTCTTGAGCAACTAAACCAAACTACTTGGAATGGGACCGACCTCTTCCTTGAGTCAAAGCAAAAGGTTCCCTGAGTTGAAGCAGAAGGTATAATCACCTATCTCTCTCGCAATTAGGATATCTTTGCATGATCAACCAAGAAAGTCATAGGAATTCTCATCCACCATTATGGAGCATCGCCTCAACATCGATTCAGAGGCCAAACCTATCCAATAGAAAAAGTGACACTTTAGGCCTAAGAAAGATAAAATTATCAAAGTTGAAGTCACCAAGCTATTAGAAGCTGGCTAAATTCAGGAAGTTCATTTCCTGACCTGGTTGGCAAGCTAGCATGGTTGTTGTCCTGAAGCTCGGAGGCAAATTAAATAGAGAGTCTACGTGGAATTTCGAGACCTCAACAAAGCATGTCCGAAGGACTGCTATCCTTTACCCCGCATCGACCAATTGGTAGACTCAACCTTGGGATGCGAGTTCATCTGTATGTTGGATGCCTATCAGGGTTATTACCAAATTCCCTTGGTGGTAGAAGATCAAAAAAATATCAATTTCATCACCTCTAATTTTATACTGTCATACCCTTTAGACTAAAGAATGCAAGGGCAACATATCAACATCTAGTGGACCGAGTCTTCAAATATCAGGCAGGCAGAAATGCTGAAGTATATGTAGATGATATTCTGAGCAAGAGCACTCATGTCATGAACCCAATCAAGGATATAGAGGAAACTTGCAAAACACTGCGCTTATAAGACTTCAAGTTAAACCTGAACAAATATCTGTTTGGAGTAAAGAGTGGGTGTTTCCTCGCCTATATTGTGACTGGATGGGGAATTGAGGCTAATTCTGAGAAAATACAAGCATTACCTGACATGCCTTCTCCTCAGAACTACAAAGAAACACAGAGATTGTTAGATCGAATCACGACGCTCTCTCAGTTTATCTCCCACTTAGCTTACCCTTCTTTAAAGTCCTCAAAAAGTTGACTTGTTTTGAGTCAAACAAGAAATGTGAGCAAACCTTTATAGAGCTCAAGTTTTATCTGATGCAACTGCCTCTTCTCTCTAAACCGATTACTGGAGAAACTCTCTAGCTCTACTTAGTTAGAGCCAAAGGAGTTGTCAGTTCAATTCTACTTCGACAAGAAGGTAGCACTTAACACTCTATTTACTTCGCTAGTCATCTCTGTTGAGACCAGATACTCTACCTTGGAGAAATTAACTCTGTCATTTGTTATAATAGCTCGTAAATTATGTCCCTATTTCTTGTCACATCCTATCATAATACTTACCAATATTGCTCTTCGCTGAGCTTTGATTAAGTCCGAGACCTTGGGACGATTCATCGAATGGACGATGAAACTTAGTGAATGTAACATTCAGTATCAACCCCGGATAGCTATCAAGGCATAAGCTGTTGGATCGAGTGCAAGTGAGAGGGGGGTGAATCACGTGACTTTTAATTTTTTTTTAACGTCAAAAATTATGCACAGTGAAAAAATAAAAATACGACAAATCATAAATCAACACGAAAATTTTACTTCGTTCGGAGCCTTCGAAGACTCCTACTCGAAAGCCTAGGTCCCTTGGACCTTTCCTGTGGGCAATCCACTAAATCTCTCTACCAAAAAAAAACTCTGGTAGAGTAGGTGAATACAATGAGCAAATTAAAAGTATGACAACCCCACACTTTCAAAAAATAAGTGTAGAAAATAAATATTAAAAAAATTTTCATTATCCAACAGTAGAAAATTCTAGACGAGCTTGGATGTTGGGGATGATCTTCTAGCAGAAGTTAGGCGTGGTCGTGTCGAAGCTCGGGCCGCCGTAGAAGGAGGACGTTGGTCGAAGCTGTATTATTCATGCACTGACCAAAGCTTTATATAGGCACTATTGAGTTTATCTAGATATGCAAATATTTAAAAAAATACAAAACTTGATCCATGCCTTGCAGTTTATCTTATTCAGGATCAAAGATTAATTTAAATAATATATATATATATATATATATATATTATTTTTATAAAAAATTTTATCCTCCTTAAATATTTATTATAGGAATAATTTTATCATTTAATAAAATTTCAAATTAGTAAAATAAATAATAATGAAGATTAATTTTACAGAATTCACCTGCAAAATTAACTTTTTTCATATACCAAATAAACCCTATAAAATAGAGTTAGTATAATAATAAAATATAAAATATTTGAAATTAATTAGATCCTGTCAATCCAAATCAGGATCTAACCAAGCCTCAACTTAGATCGCCCAAATGGGTCTAAGTTGGACCACGCCTAAAGTTCCAAAACGAAACTCGTCCTCATTGGTTCGCTCCTCCAGTGACTTACCTTAGCACAACTTTATTAGACTTCTCTAACCCACAAGGTCTTTTGCCAAGGCTCAACCTCCATGGTCTTCTTGCCAAGTCTCCACCAACTTGGTCTTCAGCCAGTTGTCAGGCCCCGCAGACCCAACTAGACTTCCTGCTAGGACTCAACCATCCTGGACTTCAACCTGGTGTCTGGTTCTAAGTTTTTCAACGCTGCACACTTACTAAGAAGGTTAAACCCATAACAAACCTAACTTTAACCTATTTGTCATTCATCAAAACTTGAGTTTGACCGTTAGTGCAAACTGCACTAACATAAGCACTAGTTGATTTTTTGACCGAAACTCCTGGCTAAGAAATATAAGAAGCTTAAAAAGTCTTTATGGATGGTTCCTCCATGAAACTGTAGGGTCCCCAAGGATGTCTGTATCTCCATACTAGCATGATATTGTCCACTTTGGGCCTAAGCCCTCATGGTTTTGTTCTTGGGCTCTCCCCAAAAGGCCTCATGCCAATGGAGATACTTTCCATCCTTTTAAACCCATGATCTTTCCCATGTGTTTTAGATGTGGGACTCTGTTTGCACCTTTGCAACCCAACAATTCCCCCCTCAAACAAAGGACCACAGACCCCCCCTCAAACGGAAAGCCTTCGTTTGATGTCTGAATCTTCGACCCACCAGGACTTCCTACCCCTCGGTCTACTCTGACCTACTAGGACTTCCTGCCCAGCCGCAACCAGGACTTCATGCCCCTCGGTCTACCCGACCTACTAGGACTTCCTGTCCAGCCGCAACCAGGACTTCATGTCCCTCGGTCTACCCGACCTACTAGGACTTCCTGCCCAGCCGCAACCAGGACTTCATGCCCCTCGGTCTACCCGACCTACTAGGACTTCCTGCCCGATGTCTGGTCCTCTTGATTCAAATACGAGAGCCCCTACTTCCTTTGTTTTTAAGGTTCAACTCACATGGTTAGATCCGGATCATGGCTCATCCGGCGGTTAGTCCGGTGAAGAGCGGTCTCGCTCTGATACCAATTGTAGGGTCCCCAAGGATGTCTGTATCTCTACAATAGCATGATATTGTCCACTTTGAGCCTAAGCCCTCATGGTTTTATTCTTGGGCTCTCCCCAAAAGGCCTCATGCCAATGGAGATACTTTCCATCCTTTTAAACCCATGATCTTTCCCATGTGTTTTAGATGTGGGACTATGTTTGCACCTTTACAACCCAACAGAAACAAGGTAGCGGAGTCGGAGTACTATTAATTTCATCCCAAGAAGAGGTATTACAATTCATCATCCAATTAAAATTTTGAACCTCGAACAATGAGGCAGAATATGAGGCATTATTGGCGGGGCTGCGAGTCGCCAAACAAGTCAATGTTTCTTGGCACATCATCCACTCTAATTCTCGACTGGCTATCCAATAACTTGAAAGAAAATTTGAAACCAAGAATGATAAACTCCTGAGCTACAATAAAACCATTGAAAACTAAAGACTTAATTTCATGAGGTCATCTTTTAGAAGATACCCCGAGATGAAATCAGAAGGTAGATAAGTTAGCTAAAATGGCAAGTACCTTGGCTACATGGATATCAGAAGATTCCTTTACTCGAGTTCAGATGGTTTCACAAATATATCAAGTGTTAATGCAAGAAGAAGCAGTTGATTAGTGACTTTTTTTATTTCCTTCTTAAAAGATAGAACTCTACCTGAGCACCCGGAGTAAGCTCAACCACTCAAGAGGTGGGTCATTCATTTCACACTATTCAGAGATTGCTTATATAAAAATGTCTTCTCTTAATCCCTGCTCAAGTGCTTAAGTCTGGAGGATGCTGACTACGTCATACATGAAATTTATCAAGGTAGTTGCGATAACCATGTGGGTGGTCAGCCTCTGGCCATAAAGGTATTATTGGCTAGATACTTCTACATCAACTATTAGAAATATCAACATTTCTCTCTAGAGCCCCTACGGAGCTATTGAATACTTCCACTATCTCTTGCACCTTTGATCAATGGGATTAGACATCGTCGGTCCCTTTCTAACTAGTCCCAACCAGAAGAATTTTTTTTGTAACAGTTGACTATTTCTCCAAATGGATAAAAATTGAACCCCTATCATGGATAATTGAAGAAATTATACTCAAATTCTTGTGGCGCAACATAGTTTGTCAGTATGACCTTCCTCGTCGATTGGCGTTGGACAATGCCTACAAATTCCAAGGACCCAAGCTTAGGGAGTGGTGTAAAGGTTTTGATATTCAATAAGCATTCACTTTAGTTGCTTATCCACAAAATAATGGACAAGCTGAATTAACTAATCGAGAAATCATTCAAGGCCTTAAGTTAAGCTCGACCATGTTGGCGGCAGTTGGTTAGAGGAGTTATTGAGTATTCTAAGGGCTTACCAAACTACTCTCCAAGAAAATATGAAGATGACTTTTTTTCATTTAGTTTATGGAGGAGAGACACTCATCTTTATTGAAATTGGTGTGAAATTTGCCCAAGTACAGACATGACTGTGAAATTTCGTCAAGCGATCTCTTGAGCTTGACTTGATCACTGAAACTCAAGAGAAGGATGCGGTACGACTTGCAGCTTATCGATAGGCGATAGCAGATGTTCCAGAACTACAATAAAAGAGTCATTCTTCGTTCCTTCGAAGTAAGCAACATTGTATGAAGGAAAATTAAGTCTGTCAATGATGTAGGGAAGTTGCAACCTCACTGGGATGAGTCCTATCGAATCATATATATGGAAGTTGAGTTCTAGAATATACTACCTAGAAGACTTAGAGGGCAAAGAGTTTGACCGACCCTAGCAAGTTATATATCTGCGACCCTTTCACATTTAAAAATCCTGGGTACCCATATTTATTTTGTAAACACTTATCTATTATACTTGTCTTCTCTTTCAGCATCAATATATCATTTCTTCCAAGTCCATCATGCTCCCACGCATTCGAAGACCTCGGGTTCCTACACTGAGTCGTTTAAAAGACACGCATGCTCCCACGCATTTGAAGACTTTGGGTCCCTACATCAAGTCATTCAAAAGATATGCATGTTCTCACACATTTGAAGACCTTGGGTCCCTACATCAAGTCGTTCAAAAGACAAGCGTGCTCTCACGCATTCGAAGACCTCGAGTTCCTACATCGAGTCTTTCAAAAGACACATGTGCTTGCACGCATTCGAAGACTTTGGGTCCCTACACCGAATCCTTCAAAAGATACACATGCTTCCAAGTATACAAAGACTTCAGATTCCTACATTGAATCCAAAAGTACGCATGCTCCCATGTGATTGAAAACCTCAAGTTCTAGATACTTGAGTATAAGCATCTCAAGCCTACACAACACTTGAATCCTCACACTCGAGTCTACAATACTCGACTTCTCACACTCAAGCTTATAACACCTTATAGGGATCTTATGCAAAAAATAGCAAATAAATACAATGGAAAAATTGATCACTCTAGAGATTCATGCGAATATAGTATATATGTTTGATCGAGTTGTCACCTTTGTTGTGTGGACGGAGCAATCCTGGTAGCAACTTTGATTCGGCAGATCTCCATAATCAAAATGGTCACGCCTCTTCGGTATCCACATGAACACGTCCTTCATTCGTTGCATGAACTCAACCTTCGCAGAAGAACCACCTTCGTTGTGCTAATAACTTGGATGGTTCAACCAAGAGGAGACTAGAAGTAATCATCATCAAATGCATTGAAAAAATTGATTTTTGTACTCATTCAATGAATACAAAAGGTTTTTACCTTCTGCTCTCCCTTTTTTCAATGCTCTATTAATGGACATTAATCCTCTTTAGTGGTTGAGTCTAATCTAATGAGTCTAATTCAGATTAGACTCAATCTAATAATCCAATAGTTGAATTTATTTGAGTTTAACTCAATGAGTCTAATTCGGATTAGACTTAACCCTAGAATTTTAGGGTCCATTATATTTTAGTCAAATTAAAATAAACTCATCTTCAAATCAACATGTCCTTTGTATGTGATCCAATATATTCTCGTAATATTAGCAATATTTCTAAAATAATATTTTAGATACATAAGCAATGAGTGACATCTAGCAATACATCATTGCTACCCAAGTGATGAGAATGTCGAGATCCGACTAAATTACCTTTCTGTGCCTATTATCTTGTATAATCTGGTCCTTCTATCCTTGATATTTAGATTGATTCATGAGGTATAGAATGCGTCATGCCCTTATCAACCTTTGTATTTCTTGATCTCCATGTAGACTCACTTAACAAAATGAGTTGAATATCTCATATTGACTTATTTGAGTGTGGTCATACATTTTAATAGTCCTACTTAATTAAGGGGCCGACAGATATCACTTCATCATATGGAAGGGATAGATCCCATCACATCATTCACATCTCTTTTCATAACTTATTGCATATCCAATGATCGACTTTATAGTCCACTGTGTTACATGTGACATTTATCGATACTAAAGTACACAACTTCTTATGTAGAAAACTATAGTGACTTCAGGTCTAAGAATTATTTATACTAATAGTCACTATAAGAATGGTTATGACACTTATATAACGATCCATGAAATATTCTCATGGCGAGTCAATTCATTACATATTCTCTAATATGTATCCATCGGTCAACTTGATATCTTATATCTATGACTTGTGAGATTAATCATCAGTTAACCTACATGCTAGTTTCAACGCATTAATATTGTTCTTGTATATTAAAATTTGACTAGGAATAGTTAAGAGTAGTATTCTATATATATTTACAACATCCCACTATCAATTCAATCAATTAATATGTTGTAGACTAGAACCTACTACTCTAGGATATTATTATACTTTTTTTATCTAGCATAGATCTGAAATAAATATAATAATCATAAATTTTATCTTTTATTAATGAAATATGATATAAAAATTTCCTTAGCAATTATCTCATAATTAGCTCTAAGGACTTACTAACACACTCGAGTTCTCATACTCGAGCCTACAACACTCGTACCCTCACCCTTCGATCCTAGTTGCTCAAATTTATGTTCTCAAGAAGAATGCTCAAGCCCCTTCCTCTCGAATCCTCAACATTTAAATTACACATCAAAGACTGATCACTCATGTGCATTTTCATAACCTACTCAAACTAATAGAGAATACAGAGTTGAAATTCAGAAGCTTCTTTTCTTTTCTCATTCCAAAATAAAGGATATCTTACATTAGTAGTGATCCCTGATTACAAATAGGAACAGAAAAAGATCCAAAAATAAAAACTAAGGCTACTTAACATCATCCAAGTTTTCTAGAGAGATCTCGTTGAAGACTTTCTCCAATTCCAAAGGGAGGTCAGGAGGGGTGGTCTGATGGGATCTTATGCGAAAAATAGTGAATAAATGCAGTAGAAAAAAATTATTCCCTCTAGAGATTCATGCGAATATAGTATACATGTTTGATCGAGTTATCACTTTTGTTACATGAACGGAATAATCTCGGCAGCAACTTTGATTTGGCAGATCCTAGCACAATTAGAATGGTCACGCCTCTTCGATATCCACATGAAGACATCCTTCGTTCATCGCACGAATTACAACCTTCGAAGAAGAACCACCTTCGTTGTGCTAGCAATTTAGATGGTTTAGCCAAGAGAAGAAGAGGAGGAGACTAGAAGTGATCTTCACGAAAATGCATTACAAAATGATGGTTGTACTCATCTAATTAATACAAAAGGTTTTTTTTTATCTTTTGCTCTCCTTTTCATTATTGCTCTATTAATCCTCTTTAGTGGTTGAGTCTAATTTGAATTAGAGTCAATCCAATAATCCAATAGTTAGATTCATTTGAGTCTAACTCACTGAGTCTAATTTGAATTAGACTTAATCCTATATTATGGTCCATCATATTTTAGTTAAACTAAAATAAATCCATCTCTAAATCAACATGTTCTTTGTGTGTGACCTAATAGACTCTCATAACGTTGACAATTTCTCTAAAATAATATTTTAGATACATAAACAATGAGTGACATCTAGCAATGCATCATTGTTATCCAAGTAATGAGAATGTCGAGATCCAACCTAACTTTTCTGTGTCTATTATTTTGTATAACTTGGTCCTTCTATCCTCGATATCCAGATTAATCCATGAGGCATAGACTGTGTCATTCCTTTATCAATCTTTATATTTCTTGATCTCTGAGTAGACTCACTTAACCATATAAGCTCAATATCTCATATTGACTTATTTGAGCATGACCATGTATTTTAGTAGTCCTACTTAATCAAAGAATTCATAGATATTATTTTTGTCATATAAAAGGGATAGATCCTATCTACATCACTCACATTCCTCCGTATAATTTATTGCATACCTAGTGATTGACTTTATAGTCTACTTTGTTACAAGTGATGTTTGTCAATACTTAAATACACAATTCTTTATGTAGGAAATCATAGTGACTTCAGGTTTAAGGATTATTTATACTAATAGTCACTATGAGAATGTCTATGACACTCATATAACGATCCATGAAATATTCTCATGATGGATTAATTCAGTACATATTCTCTAATATATACCAATGTGTTGATTTGATATTTTATATCTATGACCTGTGAGATTAAGTCATCAGTTGACTTACATACTAGTCTCAACGTATTAATATTACTCTTGTATATTAAAACTTGACTAGGAATAGTTAAGAGTAATATTTTATATATATCTACAGTCTCCCACTATCAATTCAATCAATTAATATGTTGTAGTCGAGAACCTACTATCCTAAGACATTATTATACTTATTTATCTGACACAGATCTGAAGTAAATATAATAATCATAAATTTTACCTTTTATTAATGAAATATGATATAAATATTCCCTTATCAATCATCTCATAATTGACTCTAAGGGCTAACACTAATAATATATCCTACTAGCACTAGTGTCAATCACTGAAATATCTAATATTCAATGACTTAGTGTGGTTATCATGCTTCATTTGTGCCAAAGCCTTGATCAAAAGATTTGTAATGTTAGCATCAGTCGATACTCTACATATTCTCAAGTATTTAAGAATATTCTTTGACTGTTGTCTAGTGACCTTCACCTGTATCTGAAACGCATACAAGACATTATGACGAGTATAAACATGACATATATGATAGATCATATAACAAATGTATAAGGAATCTAATCAATGTGGTCCCTTTCTATCAGAGCGAGACCGCTCTTCACCGGACTAACCGCCGGAAGAGTCATGATCCAGATCTAACCATGTGGATTGAACCTTAAACAAAGGAAGTGGGTGCTCCCATGTCTAAATCAAGAGGACCAGACACTAGGTGAGAAGTCCTAGTAGGTCGGGTGGACCGAGGGGCAAAAAGTCCTAGTTGCGGCTAGGTGAGAAGTCCTAGTAGGTCGGGTGGACCGAGGGGCAAAAAGTCCTAGTTGCGGCTAGGTGGGAAGTCCTAGTAGGTCGGGTGGACCGAGGGACAAAAAAGTCCTAGTTGTGGCTAGGTGGAAGTCCTAGTAGGTCGGGTGGACCGAGGGGCAAAAAGTCCTAGTGGGTCGAGGATTCAGACATCAAAAACGACGTTTGAGGGGGGCCTGTGGTCCTTTATTTGAGGAAAGATTGTTGGGTTGCAAGGGTGCAAGCATAGTCCCACATCTAAAGCACATGGAAAAGATCATGGGTTTAAAAGGATGGAAAGTATCTCCATTGGCATGAGGTCTTTTGGGGAGAGCCCAAGAACAAAGTCATGAGGGCTTAAGCCCAAAGTGGACAATATCATGCCATTGTGGAGATGTGGTCATCCTTAGGGACCCAACAAGTAGTATATATGAAAAATTATAGGGTTATTTATAAATAAATTTATCCCAATTATTAAAGATTAAGAAGGCTAATTATTTTAATTTAAGGCTAGGTAATTGTGGAATTGAATTTCACTTGCATCTAAACCCATTAAAACCAACCCTACTTAATAGCATCCCATTAGCTAATGAAAGCCCAAACAATCAGCCCTATCTTACTAACCCAATTAAAGAAACCCATAAGCCCAATTTGATAGAGGTTAGTGGGTATGGTTTAAACCCGTTAAACCCGCCCCGCCCGGTAAGAAAAATCATCGCGACTTTTCCTTCCCCACTCCGCGCGCCTCACAACCGCCACGCCGTGACTTCGTCGCGCGCAGCCCGCGTCCCTCGCAGCGGCCGGGTCTGGCGGAACCGCTCACGCCGCGTCCGCAGGAACAAAGTCGGGTAGGCAGGCTTTAAAAGGGCGTGCGAGGAGGGGAGCCGAGCAGCTAACCCTTCTTCCTCTCCTCTCCGTCTCACCGGCGCCCTCAAGAAGTCAACGCTGCCTGAGTTAGCCGTCGATGCCGCGTGGAGACGCTGCTTTGCCGCCACCCTGTCGCCACTTAATTTCCATTGCAGTCAGGGCACACCGCCTGCAACACTAACCCCCGATCGGAACCCAATTTCCTCAACCGAAACCCTACGTGATACCCTATCCGCAACTCTGCATCTCTGACGAATCCTATCGCGGCCCTTCCTCATCCACTGCTACTGCTAGGTATGTGTTCTTTTCAGATGCTTCGCTATTGACCATGGTCTAGACAACCTTCGTCGTTCAGATTCCCTGCATCGGAAGTCGGATCTGATATTCATGGGTGCTGTGGTTGATTATTAGTTATTTTACTTATTAAGGATTTTACGCAATTTCAAAGTAGCATTGTGGATTTTATCTGAGGCTACAGGAAAGTTTAAAAAGAGAAAAAGTATATGAATTATTGATTAATTAAGATTATTAGTTAATTAGTTAATAATTAATAATTAATTGCTTAAATTAATAACCTGATTAGAGGTGATTATCAATTAGGATTAGGTAATGGATAAGTATAGATTTATTAATTGTTTAATGTAGTTTATTAATCGATTTAATTAATGTAGTTAGGTAATTAATCTACAGATTTAATTATTAGTTAATTTGATTAACTAATTAGTAGGTGATTAAGATTAAAGAGGGATTAATTACATAGGTTAAATTGATTAGCCGTTAGAGTAATAAATGATGAGTTGATTTGGGTTAGGGTTAACTCTTGGTCCGATTGAGCGATTAGGTTAGCCTGGGGTTCGGCTAGGGTTTGATCTATTTTAGAATTTAGTATACTAGTTACTTAGTGAGTGTTATATATTGTAATCTGTAGGACTTTGAATTGCGGATCCTGTTATACGGAGAGGTTCCGATTTTGACGTGCGTTACGTTACACCAGGTGGGTACCTTCTATCCTTGGACTCTTAATCTTCCTTGTGTATGAATAAATAAATATTAAATTGATATATGTATATTTATATGTGTATAATTATTTTAAAAGGGGATTAAAATGATCTTTAAAATATTGGAACATGGTTAAAATAATTAAATTATTAAAGGGTAAATAATTGATTTATTTCATGTTCACACATGGGTTCATCTGGGGGATTTAAAATGGGAAAGAGTGTTTTCCAAAATTCAAATAGATATTCTCATGTACTCTGTTGTTGATACTTGTCTTTTTATACTGCTTGATCTTTTATTTCTTATGTTGTTGATATTACATCTGGTTGATACTTATCCTTACCTGCAAACTTGATTGTGATACCTAAATGAATGAATAACATTTAATTTGGTTGAGTTGGTCGTTTAAATCAAATCGTGAAGATACATATTGAGAATGTAACAATAATGAGAATTAATGAAAAAGATATAACGTGAAATGAAATTGATAAATATTGAAAGGTGTTAACTATGAGCCTAGTTTTTATACCAGAGTTATATACCAGAGTACTGAACCGTACACCTGAGTAATGGTGCGAGACGTAGTCCTCGGTCCAGAGCACTTGACCAGCCACATATCGTTGTGGTAGGGCAGAGGCCGCGGTCAGTGTTTATTTGTCTTCCACCGGTGAGGGCTAGAGAGAGAGCTCGTACGTTAGATAACGTATGCGATAATATATTCTGAAGAGGCGCTGTTAGCCTAGATTATGAGATTTTTATTTTCTACTCTGATGATATTGGCTCCCGTTATATTGCTTATGCACCTGTTAACACCGATGATATTAATTATTCATGATGAGATTATATTGATGATAATTTGATATAGCATGATTAAATAACCATGATTGAGAAGCTATCATAACGGATGATAAACGATGATAATTAAGTTGAGATATAAAATTAACATATGAACTGTTACTTGATTTCAATCATTGATATATATATAGATATATACACCTATCATGTATAAATGGAGAACTTTAAAAAGAGCTTAAAATGACATTGAGAATTATGATCTACTCTATTTCCTTAATTAGCTTCTTAAATAAGATTAAATTCATGCACATCTTTCTGATTACCCACTTAACCTTTGGCTAACTATCTACATTCTATGGCTTCTAGTTACAGGCATAGGTTAGTGCACCTTGTTCTTATTTAGACGATAGTAGATAAGGACATCAGAGCTTGGAGTTCTGCCGGACTGCCCCCATCTCACACCAGAAGATCTAGTATGTATTGGTTTCTTAGTCGTAGTTCGATATGGTTGTAATAAATTTGGTCCTATTCAATATGGTTGCACATATCTTTTTATACGCTTATCGTGTTTTCCACTGCGTGGATTTTGCATTTCGTATGAAATTTTGTATATCTAATTTTGGTTTTCTCGTGGTAAAAATTAATATAGTAGACATATGTTGGTTGGTTAGTTTTAGGCCATTGTATCTGCGGTGTGTATGCTTGTGTTTACAGGACGTGTAGTCCTTATTCTGGCCGCATGTGGTCGTGTATTTCTGTTTGTATGCAGGAAAGGTCATTGTTACAGGGGAGATGCTGCCGAAATTTTTCGGACGGCCTCCGGGGTCGTGACAATTTTATTATCACCCGGACGACCTATCATATGTGAATCAAGGTTATCCTTGATTCATATGGTTCTTTCGAAAAATTAGTCTACTAATTTTGGTACCGTTGACCTGTATATCATATGTCCAAAAAATTTTAGTATACTAGGTTAGCCTTGATTCATTACTTGATGCTTATCGTTGACCTTAATCTGATACTTTGACCTTAGTTAGTTGGATGTCTGATACTTGATACCTAGTTTTTGATACTTACAGTTGATACCTTGATCTCATATCGTTGCTTGATTATTAGTTGTTGATACTTAGACTTGAAACTTAATCGGATGCCAATGTCCTGTTTGGCCCCTCAGTTCACTGCTTCGAGGGGGTAACTGGGGAGTGTAGAGTGCGGACAGGGACTTGTATTCAATAATGTCCTATTGTGCGCCCCAGTTCACTGCTCCGAGGGGGGTGACTGGGGATGTAGAGTGCAGATAGTGACCTGTTTTTGAGTATGTCTTGTTTGACTCCTCAGTTCACTGTGCTCTGGGAGAGTGACTGGAGAATGTAGAGTGCGTACAGTGACTTGCATTTATGTCCTGTTGTGCGCCCCACGTTACTGCCCTACGGGGGTGACTGAGGATGTAAAGTGCAGACAGTGACTTGTTGTTTTTGTTTGTGATGTTTACTGCGTTTTTACATGCATTTGTTGGTAGGTTATTATAAAGTTTACTTTATTCATATGTTTATGATTGTTGCACTTATCTACCATGATTGTTGCATTTGTTGCTATATGATTATGAAATTGTTGTTATATGATTGCTGCATTCGTGTGACATGGCATACATGATTAACATATTGTATACTGATTTGCTCTTGTAGTGTTATGTTGAACTGTATACCTGTTGATATCTATGCTTATACTCCTTTAATACCTTGACATATTGTGCACTTTCATTCTAATACCCACTGAGTATTTTTATACTCACCACCCAGACCCTGGGGTTTTCTGTCTCCCCAGGTGGCAGATAGGTTTACTTGGAGCTTGGAGATTGGTCGGCTGCTTACATCTCACATCCGAAGATTTAGTATGTGTTGGCTTATTCATTTTTACTCGTAATTCGATATGTGTTGTATATATAGATTTTTATACACTGACGTTGGTACTTGCGTAGATGTGGTTCTTATCGTATTGTTCCGCTGCACGGATTTTACAATTCATATGGAATTTCGCTTATACGATTTTGGTTTTCTCGTGGTAAGTTAATAGAGTATGCATGTGTTAGTGGTTAGCTGTTGTGGCCGTGTAGGCCTTATACCTTCTATGTCGTGTATATGTATGTGTGTTCATTGGACGTGTTGTCTTTATTTCGGCCGCATGTGGCCGTGTATTTTTGTTTGTATTCAGGAAAATTATCATGGTTACTGGGGAGATGTTGTCAAAATTTTTCGGACGGTCTCCCGGGTCGTGACACTTTCTTCCTTAGAAGAGGGGCATTGAGCTTTCGAAAGGCTCACACTATGTGACATCGGCAGTAATATCTTTTTAAAATTTTGCATGGTAAAACAATTAAATACCTTATCAATATATGTACTTTGACTTAGGTCAAGCAATATGTTATATCTATCTCTATAGATCTTGATGCCTAAAATGTAGGCTGCTTTACCTAAGTTTTTCATTGAGAAATAATTTCCAAATCATGTCTTTACAGACTGCAATATAGGGATATCATTTCTAATGAGAAGTATATCATCTATATACAAGATGAGAAAGATGATTATGCTCCTACTAACCCTTTTGTAGACACAAAAGTTTATTTTCATTCTTGATAAAATCAAAAGCTTTGATTGCATCATCGAATTGAAGATTCCAACTTTTAGAAGTTTGCTTTAATTCACAAATGGACATTTGCAATTTATATATCTTTTCAACATTCTTTGGATCTACAAAACTCTCAAGTTGTATCATGTACACATTCTCAAGTAGATTTCTATTTACAAATACAATTTTGACATTCATCTGCTAGATCTCATAATCATGGTAAACTGCAATAACAAGTATGATCCAAATAGACTTAAGTATCGCAACTAGTGAAAAGATTTTAACATAGTCTATACCATAAACATGCTTGAATCCTTTAGCTACCAATCATCCTTTATAGGTATGCATATGACCATCCTCGACCTCATCATATCCGTCCCCACTTACGCTCTGTTTGGGAGGAGGTGAGGGAAAGGGAGAGAAGGGTAAGGAAGGGGAAAAAGAATATTGGCCCTTGTTTGAGATGGAGTGAGTTAAGGAGGGGAAGGGGAGAGAAGGGTAAGCTTTCCCCTTGCATGCCCATGAATCGACATAATTCCTTACACCCCGATTTGGGGTGTAAGGAAGTGGAAGGAAAATTTAAAAATCATTTATTTCAATTTTATCTTTATATTAAAATATTAATTATTAAAATAATTCATCTATTAGGTTTTGCATCATCGCTCCTCCGTCACAATGCAGCCGTCACATAGAAGCTTCGTGCCCTAACCTTCGTCGCAAATTTATTGGAAGATAAAACTCAAGAGAATAGAGATAGGTAATCATAATCTCCTTCTCCTCCTCTTCCTTTTGCATTATCGCTCTTTATGCTTTAGGTCTTTTTCTTCCTCAAGCCTTCATCTGCATTTTTTCCTTTTTGCCTGGTTACTGTTTATTTCAGTATGCAAAGTTGCGTAGATGTTGAGGCTAGTAGTCTTCCTGAAAACTTCTTATTAGTGTAAAATTTAGATAAGTAATGTCTAAAATTTAGATATGTAGATGTGCAGGCCGAGACGTGAATTTCTTACGAAAGAGAACCTTTTTTTTAGATATGGATGACCACTGTAGGAAATTTGGAAACAGTAGAGTGGGCAAAATGCCACACTTTCTGGGTGGATGAGAGAGTGGTCCCAAAGGATCACGAAGATAGCAACTATAAACTTGCATTTGATGAATTTTTGTCTAAGGTACCAAAATTCTAACAGAAGTATCCTTATTGATTTATGCAAAACATAACTTCCATGTTAGCCATTCTTATTGAGAAATAACTCTTAGGGGGTGTTTGGTTGAGGGTTATCTTTGATAACCTTGGTTATCTGTCCAAGGTTATCAATGATAACCTTGTTTGGTTCAGAGTATCAAGGATTCCTAAGTAATATAGTATTACTGCCACGTCATGCCACATCAGCAAAATGGGTTATAAACCCGGAATCTGATAACCTTAGTAGGGTAAGGTTTTTCTCAATTCCGGGGTTAATAATAAATTTATCCCTAAAATATCCTTTATACATGTATCAAATTACTGCCCTAAAACCATTTTAACCTAACTCCCGAACCGGTCTCATCCTTCTTCGTTTCTGTTCTCCGCGAAGCGGTCGTGAAGGTGGCGGAGGCGGGCGATGGTAACGTTGGAGGCGGTGAGGGCGAGGAGGAGGGGGCTGCGGTGGACGGAGGCAGCGTAGGGGGAGAGGGAGGGGGCTGCTGCGGACGGAGGCAGCGTAGGGGGAGAGGGAGGAGAAGCAGAGGCCCGGGAGCGACGGCGTATTTGGAGGCGGCGGGATGGCGGCGTATTTGGAGGCGGCGATGGCGTATTTAGAGGCGGTGACGAGAGATGAATGAGGCCCGGGAGCGGCGGCGTATTTGGAGGAGGCGACGGGAGATGAAGGAGACGAAATAGGGCTAGTGTCTTTATTTTTATTATATTTTATTTAAAAAAAAAAGAAATCAAAAAATAGCTTTAGTATTATAATAATTTAATCAAAACAGTTAATGACTCTCATCAAAATTTTTGATCAATGTAATTAAATTCGACTCATTTTGATTAAATTTTAATAATTTTAATTAATATTTGAGTAATTTTAATCTTAATATTTTAATCATAATTGAACTATGGGTAATATAGTAAATGTTCAAGTAATGCATTAAAACCTTCAAACAAACAAGGTTTTGTCTCATTACCTAGGATTAAACCAAACAACATTAGGTTATGTTTTATTCTCTATAACCTTGTTTATGTGATTATACTTATTTATCACATAACCAAGGTAATCACGGATAACCCCCAACCAAACGCACCCTTAGGGAGAAAATGTTTAACCAATAATATTTGCGTCTTCTTCTTCATGGTTATTGCTCTTGAATATTGAAGATTATTCATGTTTGGTAGTTTTATGTTGTCTACAAATGTGGAGATTGAATCAAGTAATAATTTGTACATTTTACGTTGGTTAGTCCTTGGCATAAAGATACAAATAATCAAATTTATCTATTTTCTCCACTCACTTTCTTAAACATGGATTAATGATTTGCTTTCTATGACTATTTTCCTCATCTTCAGCATACAAGAAGTCTTTAAATTGATGTGAAGGACTTAAGTATTGTTCTTTCTCTTGTTTCTTCTAAAGTAGCTCATTTGTGATTATATCTTGTAATTGTTCATGGAGCATCATGACTGTGTAACAACTGAACCTACTGTTTCCAAATTTCCTCTAGGTTGGATTTGTAAAAAAAAAGGTTCTCTTTTAGATATGGAGTCACCATTTTGCTCTAAAATATTTCTGTGTGATTCCATACCTACAGTGGTCATCCAACACAGCGATTACCATGCGGGCGTGAATGCTCAATAACTTTTATGATCATACTCAACATATATTGTTTGATGCTTCTGCAATGACTTGGTTTTAGATTATGAAAGTAGGTCTCCATTGGTTTTGTCTTTCTAAAAATAAATGGGTATGAACTGTCTCACAAAATATTTTCTTGAATTTTTTTACTTTTTATTTAACAATATGAATATCTTGTATGATATTAATTTATTTTTTTCATTTATTTGATTATAGATAAGTGATCAAAATGATAAACATAATGATTTCATTAAGTTGCATCGTATGCATCAACTCGCATCGACACAAGTTGTTTGTTTAGTTGTGGCTTGGTATGCGCGAAATAGGGACAAACAAAATAATCAAATTCCTCGTCTTGTACTATTAGAAGGGGAACATGTACGAAATGAATTAATGACAAAATTGCTAACTAATGATCAATGTCATAGTATAATTAGAATGAGTCCTTCTGCATTTGTGGGATTGTGTAATCTTTTAGTAAAAAAAGGTGGTTTATGACCTACCACAAGAATTACTGTAGAAGAACAAGTAGCAAAATCACTCTATTTGCTAGGTCACAATGTTACAAATCATGAACTTTTCTTTTTCTATCGATCGGGAGAAACAGTGAGTCGTCATTTCCATAATATTTTAAGAGCTATAATGGAGTTGGAGGATAAATTTCTCAAACAGCTAGATAGGTCACAAGTTCATTCAAAAATCTTTACTAGCAATCGTTTCTACTCATTTTTTAAGGTAAAAGTATTATTCTTATATTTTGACTAGTACAGATTAATGTCTATATATTCATAATTATCAATAATTTAAATATGGTATATCAGGATTGTGTTGGAGCAATAGATGGAACACATATTCATGTTAAAGTTTCTCCCTTTGATGCCCCAAAGTTTCATGGTAGAAAGGATTTTCCAACACAAAATGTTTTAGCAGCATGCACATTTGATCTGAAATTCACTTATGTTTCAGCCGGGTGGGAAGGGACAACATTCGACTCAAGAATAATAAAAAATACATTAACCAGACAAGAGTGTCTTAAAATCCTAGAAGGTAAATCAAATGAAATATATTGTGATTAGACTTTCCTTGCTTTTACAATTTAATAACATATTTTTTTAGGAAAATACTATCTTGTTGACGCTGGATTCATGTTGAAAAGTGGTCTTATTACACCATATCGAGAAGAACATTATCATTTGAAAGAATATAGCCGCAATCCACCACGAAATGCTCGGGAGTTATTTAATCTTTGACATTCTTCCTTGCGCAATGCAATTGAAAGAGCTTTTGGAGTTCTTAAGAAGAGATTTGCTATTATAGGAAGTTCAACAGAGTCAAATTATGGAATTAAAACTCAAAAAGAAATTATTCTCTGTTGTTGTATTTTGCACAATTATTTGATTAATGTTGATCCAGATGAGGGATTGCTTGCCGAGGTTGATGCTGAACTTAATAATAATAGTGATCATCAAGAAGAAAATCATAGTAATAGAGATGACAATAAAGATGCAAGAAGGGAAGAATTGATTAGGGATTCCATAGTTGCGACTATGTGGTTAGATTATAATATGTGATATTTATGTTAATTTGTTTATCTTGTGGTTTTGGACAAATTTTCTTGTAATTGGATGATTGTGAATGTTGACATTTTAATTTATTATGTTACTTGAATGTTATGTCATATGACTATTTATGTGATTCTATGTTTGATTGTTACTCTATTTTAATTTTTAAGGATGCCAAAAAAGAAGGACCGGCAAAGTGAAAATGCAAATGCAAGCAAGGTGAATAATCAGTGTGTTTGGAATAAAGTAATGGATGATGCTCTTATTGATGTATATTTGAACCAACATAATATAGGCAACAGGGTTGGCGGAACCTTTACTACACATGCATTTGAAAATATTGTGAATGAATTGAAAGAAAAATTTTCTGACAAATTTATCGATAAGGATAAGGTTCAAAATCGCATGAACATATTAAAAGAGGCTGGTTTCCATGTTATGATATATTCAAAAATGTTATGAGTGGTTTTGCATGGGATCCATCATAGAATTCTTCAGTGTTGAACCTGAAGTTTGGCAACAACTAATTGAGGTATGTATGCATTTAAAAAATATATTTGATTTTCTTTTGTGATACTATCTATGAATGAATGTTTGATACAATTATATTGTAATTTGTAGATCAAACCAGCAGCTGCCGAATGGAAGAGCAAGCCTATTCGAAATTATGAAAAGTTAGTTTAATTATATGGGAAAGATAGGGATACAGGACAACATGCCAACACTGCGTCAGAAATGTGAAAGAGAAGAACTAGTATGAAAGTGGAGAATAATATTGGTGAAAATCAATTCGAAACCATTGATGAAGTTGAATTTATGATATCTCAATAAAAAATCCATTTGGATAATTCAAATGCAATTAATGAGGATGTTCAAATTCCAACTCCTAGTTTTGAACCAACTAAATCTCAAGCTAACTCTTTTGCTGAAGTATCATTAAAGAACAAGAGTGCAAAGAAAGGTAAAGTTGATGATGACAGTATAAGCAAAGCAATTGACCATGTAGCTCAAGCCATTATGAGTTCAACACATGAAATGGTTAAGTCAAATGAACTTCCCATTCTTGAGAATGAAGTGTGGAGTTTGTTGACTCAATTAGGTGTTGAGCAATATAGAATTTCTAAATGCTATTTGTATCTTATTCAACGTTCGAAGATGTTGAGAGCTTTACTTGGATGCCCTTTGGAATATAGCAAAAATTTATTATTTCAAATGATGGATGGAGAGAATCTACTGCATGATTAGTTTGTTACTTGTTAGATGATATATATTTAGATATTATGTAATATGCATTTGGATGCTATATACTTGGATGATTTTGGATGTTTGGTAAAGTATTATTATTTAATGTAAGACTTGTTACTTGATGATTTTGAATGTTTATTAGTTTTAGATTTTTACATGAGTAAATTTTTATAAAAATATATGTAAAAATATTGATTTATAAATGTGTATATAATAATTCCTTAACGTTACCTTATTATTTCCACTATCAAGTTCTTGGAGGGATGTTGTAATAGATTGGTATGTGGTTGATGATGTTGAGGGCAAAAATCTCATTGTGATTTTTTTATTCCAGAATGAATGAGCTGTTCCATTAAGAGGTAGCTCATGCTGGTTAGTACCTCAACTAGAATTTTGCCTAAAAAAGTTTAACAACTAGCCTTGAATGAAATAATATAATGAAATGATTAGATGAACAACATGAAACCTAATGTTTCAAGTAACCATGAATGAAATAATCAAATTAACAACATGAAACCCAATGATACATTTACATGAACATATTTGTCGATACATTTAAGAAAAAAACAGCAAGCAATTCAGATAAAAGAAGAGAGAGTCTATCCTAAACAACTAAAGGATAAACAATCTGGAAACTTAAAGTAGATTTAGCACATGGCAAGCAAACCTGCTTTGAAGGCCAAAATATTTGACAACAACTGTACAAGCAGCAGCAGCAGCAGCAGCAATTTGAACACAAGTCGATCGGCATGTATCCGTATCACACCGGTTGTAAGGAGGAAGACGTCAGGGATTCGGAGATTTGGGATAATGGCCCTTGCTGTTGGGCAAGCTCGTGGATGTCCCTTACAATGTCAAAAACTGCATCAGGTTGAGTCAGTTTCAGGGCATTTTCTAACATTTTCTTGAGCTCCTCAGAGTCGGAGCTAAACCAACGAGCTACGAGAGTAGCTGTTTGCTTTGAGCTTTTGGAGAATACCCCGACTCCATTTTCAACGACGACGTAAGGGACGTTGCCAACCTCCTACAAGACAGAACATAGATTTTGGAATGAATTCCTCGATTGTTAAAACAAAGATACTTTTCTAAAGATTAGCTTATATTGTTTACTAATGACTGTTGGCTAAGAATAAGGAATAGATCACACATCGTGTAGCTCCTACACCGTGACGATCGCTTGGCTAGCATCTAAATCTGATGGGGAAGTGAATACTTCTCCAATTATTTAAAATTTGTGGTGCAAAAACTTAATGCATTTAGGAAGTAAATGGCATGAATGAGTTGTTTCATTGGGAGGTAGCTCATGCTAGTTAGTACATGATTTGTTCATCCTATAGAAAGAAAAAAAAAATATTTATCAATTTCCAAATTATTGAAAGATAAAGGGTGGATTTAGTTTGTAATTTTGATTGACGAACTCATTGAACGAATAGTTATCAAGGCATTAGACAAAATAAAATGCCTAACGAATAGTTATTTCCAAATTATTGTAGAGTAAGGATATTTTTATAATTTTATATATTTAACCTTCATTCCCTTTCTCTTCCTCCCAAACAATGTAACACATGTTACGTTGAACCTTCCCTTCCTCTCAAACAAGAAAAATATAAATACTTCTCTTTCCATTCCTTTCCCTCCCTTCCCCTTCCGTTAATGAACTTTCCCTCACCTCATCCAAACAGAGCGTTAGGAGTCCATTGATAGTTATTATGAATATTCATAAACACAACACCACATGTGAATGGAGCAACAATTATATGAGTATCAAACTTGATCCCCTAGATGTTCTTCTATATACGCGTAACATTCAACGAGCGAAGAAACCTATAATTACTGTCGAATATCTAATATTTCATTAATGTTGATATGGAGATGCTCTTTCGACGACTATATAAATATTCCTAAAAAGACACGTATCAAGAGGATTATTGATCTCCTTTTTCTTTCCTATCTTCGCTACTTTCATCTTCCCCTGACCTTTTGTGCTAACTTATGCATTGGAATGACTCCATTGAACTTCCTTAATACCCATTCTAATCTCTATTTAAGTATTGCAGATCTTCTAGTACCTTCTTTGTTCTCAACCACTCATTCTATTTGTAGTCAAAGTCAACAATATTGCCTCCTTAGCAATCTTTTAGATAGAAATAATATATATAACTTTTATCATCTATTAATTAGGTCAGGTAGGTTATAATTTCCATCCCAAATAATGGTCTTACAAATTCATAATACTTCACAATACGATCGATTTGTTCATGGTTTTATTATTGCAATCAGAAAGAAATGAAGCAACGGAATATAATAGACCTTTTATGATTCAATTTGCGATCATAAAGAAATTAATTAGCAACTGTTAACGATCAAAGGTACACTAATATTCCAAACTCTCCTCTGATCGATGGTTCTTCATCACCAAAAGTCAGCACATGCAGCAGACTCTCCTCCGATGCCGATCGCTAGCTGTTCGTGGTCACACTCGGCGGCCGGCGAGCGCTCTCATATCGTCCGAATGCTTCTTGACGACCGCACCCACCGAGGGATCCTGCGGCAGCACAATCCCAAAACCGTCATCGTAATTCTCCATGCCCTCCGGGAAGAGTTGCCAAAACAGTCCACCCCCCAAAGAGTAGCTAACATTGGCGATCCTGTAAACGGTGTCGTACACCGCAGAGTAGAAGGCGTTCCGCATCTGCTCGGAGAAGTCCGCGTCCTTTCTCGACTTCCCGAACTCCCCCAGCACCAGCGGCTTCTGCAACACTTTCATCGAGTCGTCGGAATGGCTCCACAGATACTGCCTCAGGAACTCTGTTTGGTTTTCCTCGCTCAGTCCTGGCAGCCTGCACTCCGATCGAGCATTAATTATATAGTTAACCAAGCATGAAGCATTTCATATATATATACCATGAATCTGGGTAGACATGGATGCTGGAAAAGTCTATCTCGTTGACTTGGTGAGCAGTGATGAAGTCAGTGCCCAACTGATTTGCATTAGGGTTGTATCGTTGGATCTTGTCGGGGGTGGAACTTCCATAGAAGCCCTCCATCCCTGTCCCAAGGAGGTGCTTGTCGTCTATGGACTTGGTGTACGTCGCCATCTCTTCGATCCAAGCCTACGATCGAAGATCATATACATCCATTATCATTAATACAGTGTTTGGATCAATGGAGGAGGAGGTACGCACAGTGACTGTTCGACCGGAGACGTCGACTTCGCAACGGGGCTCGTTCATGAGCTCCCAAGCCATGATCGTAGGATCATCTTTGTAGGCTATGCTGGTGTAAGTATTCACTCTCGTTAGCATTTTCTGCAAATTGATTAAAACTAATTAACTTTATAATTTTCTGCAAATTAAGTAATTAATCAATACCTGTACATGATTCTTGAAGTATTCCTTGATGGTGGGATTGGTGTAGAAATCATCGTCAGTCGATACATTTGCACCTGCATTGCGAGCCCATTCCAGGTACTGTGCTCTGCCTCCGAGTTCCTTGTAGTTGTTCACCAGGGTCATGATCAGACGAAACCCTTGTTTTTGAGCCTCCGATACGACGAAGTCGAGAGCCTGCATGAAATTCCATGCATTCGATCGATCGATCTTAATTATGTGGTAATTATTATTCTTTTAATATTTTAGAATTAATGATCGATCGTATATACTTTGAAGACGTGTTCGTCGTAAACACCCGGCGACACCTGAAGCGCCCCCTCGCCGCCGTCTTTGAAGGCCATGGTCCGGCAGACGGAGAGCCCCGCGGCGGCCGCCTCCCGGAACGCCGTAGCGACCCTGCTGGCCTCCGGAGACGGCGGCGTCGCCGCTTCGATCATCAGCCAGTAAGCGTTGAAGCCGTTGAAGAGGAACACCGACCCGTCCGCCACCAACTGGTTGCCCTTTCTCTCCACGAACGCAGTCGCCGGAGTCGTAAATCCGGCGCCGGCTATGGCCAAGAACACAAGCAGATAGTAACGATATGAGGCCATTTCGTTTAATGGGTTCGATCGATCGATAAAAATTGTGACTATATATACAGAGAATGATAAATTTAGTTTAAGGAGATCGTAATGAAAATTGATTTCTTGCCGCAGAAAAAAAAAAGTAGAAATGGAACGAGAATAAAATATAGAATTGCACAATCTAATCAATCAATTAATACATCATACGTTTAGTAATTAGTATGATGGTAGTCATGGAAAGAAAAGTGTGAATTAAAATGAAATAAGTAAATCGAGATTAAAAAATCATTAATTACGTGCTTTACTATCTTTATTCTTGAATGGAATAATTAATCAATCCATTAAATAAAGTTTAGGACCAGAAATTAAGGCAAGTGTAGTAAATTCTGAAGGAGAAAATGGAAGGAATTAAAGAGAGGAGAATAATTAATCAAGTTGTCATTCTCTCTAATTTCATTTATTTTGATGCATTATATCGATTGAATTTATTGTATCTTTGATCATACTTTTTTTTACTGAAAATATGTTAGTAATTTATCAAATAGAAATTTATAATATTTTATTATGGAGAAAAAAAAGTTGAACTATTGGTTAGTTAGGTCTGATTCTCAATTTATTTTCTTCAAAATTATTTTTTTTTATCTATTTAATTATTAGTCATATAATTCAAACTTTTGTTATGAAATAAGAATTCAAGAGTTTTGTATTGATTGAAATTGTATTCAAATTATATATTTTATTTTCCTTAATATTGGATAATTATTGAATTTGTTTATTTGTGTATGTTGGAATTAATTAAGGTGCGTATCAGATAACTTTGGAAAAAATAATAATTTAAATCAACTTGTAATCCATAAGTTTGCATTACTTAATTCGATCCAAGTCTCAACGTTGAGATCATTCTTTGTTTTTATAAGAACAATTTATTAAATATTTAAACATTTTTATTTGCAATAATTGATTGCTTTATTCATAATTATTTTATTGGGAAGTATATTTGTTTAGTCGAATGATTAATGAATAAATATTGTTTGAATAATTTGAAATGTATACATAGTTGTAATTGATCTTTGTTAAATTCAGGTGGAGCTTTTATTATAATTAATTTACTTGAGTTTTAAAATTTTTGGTAGGTGTACCTCAGTATTGTTGATTTTTTAAAAATGATTAAAATGTTTTTAAAAATTGTTAAATAAAAATAGATTCTGAAACGTGTTTTAATTGCGAATAAAATTTTAAAATAATATTCATTATATGAACATGAATTTTATAACATAAAAATATATAAACTTTGACAAAAGTCTCCATTTTCGGTCGGGTGCAATGCATCTATAATCAATAATAAACGAGACGCACAATGGTTTTTTTAATGAAATGAGAAATTTAAAAAATATTAGAATGTTGACTGTCGGACATGAAATAATATTTATTTTCAGATTTATGGTTAATAATTTTTTTTTATAAAATACAATCGGTCTAATCAGATGGTCAAAATTAAATATTTAAAATAATAATAAATTTTGATTGTGGATACGTGTACGATTGATGAAGTGTCGATATACAATTCACTACGTCCCTTTAATTAAATTAAACATGAAATGAAGATTTTAAAAATAAAATATAATTTAAAAAAATTTAAAAAGTGTCATCAGATTTTAAAAATTGTTCATTAATTTTAGAATCTTACTAATTATGATCAAATCTTTCTCCTAAATATAGCCGTCCATTTGGATTGAATCCATTGGATTGATCCACCATGTCCCATCAAGTAATTTAAGTAGATTGAGTTAAAATTTTATCAATCAAGATGGATTCAAATGGGTTGACCCGCTTAGGCCCGCGATCAGCATGGATTGCCCCACGATTCACTTGGGTTGGCCCCAGGTTGAGACAACAACAACAACAACAACCAAGCCTTATCCCACTAAGTGGGGTCGGCTATATGGATCCTTTTACGCCATTGAGCTCTATCTCCTATTATATCATCATTTATATTTAAATAAATTTTATCTTGTTTTATTGTTACTAAGCAAGTCTTTTTTGGTCTCCCTAAGCACTGCGTTGATATGCGTATTTGTCATAGTTTCACACCGCCTAACTGGAGCATTTATCGGTCGTCTAAGTACATGTCCGTACCACCTTAAACGTGTCTCACGGAGTTTTCCCTCAATAGATGCAACTCCAACTTTATTCTTAATGCTCTCATTTCTTATTCTGTCCATCTTCGTATGTCCACACATCCATCTTAACATCCTCATCTCCCACACTCTCATCTTTTGCTCATGTGCTCGAGTCATAGCCCAACATTCAGCGTCATATAACATGGCAGGTCTAATTGCCGTTTTATAGAACTTTCCTTTAAGTTTTAGAGGCACTTTACGATCACATAAAACACCTGATGTTCTCCTCACTTCAACCATCCTGTTTGCATTCTATGTAAGACATCTCTCTCAATCCCTCCATCGGCTTGCAAAAATGATCCTAAATATTTAAAATTTTCAGATTCCCAGACAACTTATCATCTCCTATTTTAATACTTGTTTCATTACGTTCAATATTGCTAAACTTAAATTCCATATATTATGTCTTTACTCTACTAAGCCTAAAACCTTTCTCTTCTAGTGTTTCTCGCCCAAGATTCTAATTTAGCATTTACTCACTCACGTGTCTCATCTACCAATACAATATCATCTGCAAACAACATGCACCATGGTACGGTATCTTGAATGTGTCCAGTAAGTTCATCCATGATTAGTGTAAAAAGATAAGGACTTAGAGCTAAGCATTTGATGTAACCTTATCTTTATTGGAAATGCTTCAGTTAATCCGCCTGAAGTCTTCACTCTAATCGTTACTTCCTCATACATATCCTTAATTAGGTCAATATATACTACGCTAACACCCCTCTTTTCTAGAATCCTCCATATAATTTCCCTTGGGACTCTATCATAAGTTTTTTCTAAATTAACAAATATCATATGCAGATCTTGCTTTTGCCCCTGATACTTTTCAATTAGTTGCTTTGGCCCCAGGTTGAGAAAGTTTATTTATTTATTTTAAATTTTAAAATTAAAATAGAAAACTCAATAGATTAGTAGGTTTAATCCGTCTAAATCATAATTCAAATTTACGAATGTCAACTTAATCAATTTAAACTATAATCAAACTTAAAATTTTTAATATTTTAAATATTTTTTAATTTTTTAATAGATCCATTGATTGACCCGCTTAACTCGTAATCCGTTTTAAATTGGATTGGATTGGAGATTTCTAAACCATCAAATTGATGGGTTGACCTACCTTGCCCTCTAATATGATGGATTTTTAATANGATTTTGAATGTTTATTAGTTTTAGATTTTACATCGTAAATTTTTATAAAAATATATGTAAAAATATTGATTTATAAATGTGTATATAATAATTCCTTAACGTTACCTTATTATTTCCACTATCCAGTTCTTGGAGGGATGTTGTAATAGATTAGTATGTGGTTGATGATGTTGAGGGCAAAAATCTCATTGTGATTTTTTTATTCCAGAATGAATGAGATGTTCCATTAAGAGGTAGCTCATGCTGGTTAGTACCTCAATTATAATTTTGCCTAAAAAAGTTTAACAACTAGCCTTGAATGAAATAATATAATGAAATGATTAGATGAACAACATGAAACCTAATGTTTCAAGTAACCATGAATGAAATAATCAAATTAACAACATGAAACCCAATGATACATTTACATGAACATATTTGTCGATACATTTAAGAAAAAAAAACAGCAAGCAATTCAGATAAAAGAAGAGAGAGTCTGTCCTAAACAACTAAAGGATAAACAATCTAGAAACTTAAAGCAGATTTAGCATATGGCAAGCAAACCTGCTTTGAAGGCCAAAATATTTGACAACAACTATACAAGCAGCAACAGCAGCAATTTGAACACAAGTCGATCGGCATGTATCCGTATCACACCGGTTGCAAGGAGGAAGACGTCAGGGATTCGGAGATTTGGGATAATGGCCCTTGCTGTTGGGCGAGCTCGTGGATGTCCCTTACAATGTCAAAAACTGCATCAGGTTGGCCAGTTTCAGGGCATTTTCTGACATTTTCTTGAGCTTCTCAGAGTCGAAGCTAAACCAGCGAGCTACGAGAGTTGCTGTTTGCTTTGAGCTTTTGGAGAATACCCCGATTCCATTTTCAACGATGTAAGGGACGTTGCCAACCTCCTACAAGACAGAACATAGATTTTGGAATGAATTCCTCGATTGTTAAAACAAAGATACTCTTCTAAAGATTAGCTTATATTGTTTACTAATGACTGTTGGCTAAGAATGAGGAATGGATCACACATCGTGTAGCTCCTACACCATGACGATCGCTTGGCTAGCATCTAAATCTGATGGGGAAGTGAATACTTCTCCAATTATTTAAAATTTGTGGTGCAAAAACTTAATGCATTTAGGAAGTAAATGACATGAATGAGTTGTTCCATTGGGAGGTAGCTCATGCGGGTTAGTACATGATTTGTTCATCCTATAGAAAGAAAAAAAATCATTTATCAATTTCCAAATTATTGAAAGATAAAGGGTGGATTTAGTTTGTAATTTTGATTGACGAACTCATTGAACGAATAGTTATCAAGGCATTAGACAAAATAAAATGTCTAACGAATAGTTGTTTCCAAATTATTGTAGAGTAAGGATATTTTTATAATTTTATATATTTAACCTTCATTCCCTTTCTCTTCCTCCCAAACAAGGTAACACATGTTACGTTAATGAACCTTCTCTTCCTCTCAAACAAGAAAAATATAAATACTTCTCTTCCCATTCCTTTCCCTTCCTTCCCCTTCCTTCCCCTTCCGTTAATGAACCTTCCCTCACCCCATCCAAACAGAGCGTTAGGAGTCCATTGATGGTTATTATGAATATTCATAAACACAACACCACATGTGAATGGAGCAATAATTATATGAGTATCAAACTTGATCCCCTAGATGTTTTCCTATGTACGCGTAACATTCAACGAGCGGAGAAACCTATAATTACTGTCGGATATCTAATCTTTCATTAATGTTGATATGGAGATGCTCTTTCGACGACTATATAAATATTCCTAAAAAGACACGTATCAAGAGGATTATTGATCTCCTTTTTCTTTCCTATTTTCGCTACTTTCATCTTCCCCTGACCTTGTGTGCTAACTTAAGCATTGGAATGACTCTATTGAACTTTCTTAATATCGATTCTAATCTCTATTTAAGTGTTACAGATCTTCTAGTACCTTCTTTGTTCTCAACCACTCATTCTATTTGTAGTCAAAGTCAACAATATTGTCTCCTTAGCAATCTCTTAGACAGAAATAATATATATAACTTTTATCATCTATTAATTAGGTCAGGTAGATTATAATTTCCATCCCAAATAATGGTCTTACAAATTCATAATACTTCTGACAATACGATCGATTATATTTGTTCATGGTTTTATTATTGCAATCAGAAAGAAATGAAGCAACGGAATAGACCTTTTATGATTCAATTTGCGATCATAAAGAAATTAATTAGCAACTGTTAACGATCAAAGGTACACTAATATTCCAAACTCTCCTCTGATCGATGGTTCTTCATCACCAAAAGTCAGCACATGCAGCAGACTCTCCTCCGATGCCGATCGCTAGCTGTTCGTGGTCACACTCGGCGGCCGGCGAGCGCTCTCATATCGTCCGAATGCTTCTTGACGACCGCGCCCACCGAGGGATCCTGCGGCAGCACAATCCCAAAACCGTCATCGTAGTTCTCCATGCCCTCCGGGAAGAGTTGCCAAAACAGTCCACCCCCCAAAGAGTAGCTAACATTGGCGATCCTGTAAACGGTGTCGTACACCGCAGAGTAGAAGGCGTTCCGCATCTGCTCGGAGAAGTCCGCGTCCTTTCTCGACTTCCCGAACTCCCCCAGCACCAGCGGCTTCTGCAACACTTTCATCGAGTCGTCGGAATGGCTCCACAGATACTGCCTCAGGAACTCTGTTTGGTTTTCCTCGCTCAGTCCTGGCAGCCTGCACTCCGAGCATTAATTATATAGTTAACCAAGCATGAAGCATTTCATATATACCATGAATCTGGGTAGACATGGATGCTGGAAAAGTCTATCTCGTCGACTTGGTGAGCAGTGATGAAGTCAGTGCCCAACTGATTTGCATTAGGGTTGTATCGTTGGATCTTGTCCGGGGTGGAACTTCCATAGAAGCCCTCCATCCCTGTCCCGAGGAGGTGCTTGTTGTCTATGGACTTGGTGTATGTCGCCATCTCTTGGATCCAAGCCTACCATCGAAGATCATATACATCCATTATCATTAATACAGTGTTTGGATTAATCGAGGAGGAGGTACGCACGGTAACTGTTCGACCGGAGACGTCGACTTCGCAACGGGGCTCGTTCATGAGCTCCCAAGCCATGATCGTAGGATCATCTTTGTAGGCTATGTTGGTGTAAGTATTCACCCTCGTTAGCATTTTCTGCAAATTGATTAAAACTAATTAACTTTATTGTTTTCTGCAAATTAAGTAATTAATCAATACCTGTACATGATTCTTGAAGTATTCCTTGATGGTGGGATTGGTGTAGAAATCATCGTCAGTCGATACATTTGCACCTGCAGTGCGAGCCCATTCCACGTACTGTGCTCTGCCGCCGAGTTCCTTGTAGTTGTTCACCAGCGTCATGATCAGACGAAACCCTTGTTTTTGAGCCTCCGATACAACGAAGTCGAGAGCCTGCATGCATTCGATCGATCGATCTTAATTATGTGGTAATTATTATTCTTTTAATATTTTAGAATTAATGATCGATCGTATATACTTTGAAGACGTGTTCGTCGTAAACACCCGGCGACACCTGAAGCGCTCCTTCGCCGCCGTCTTTGAAGGCCATGGTCCGGCAGACGGAGAGCCCCGCGGCGGCCGCCTCCCGGAACGCCGTAGCGACCCTGCTGGCCTCCGGAGACGGCGGCGTCGCCGCTTCGATCATCAGCCAGTAAGCGTTGAAGCCGTTGAAAAGGAACACCGAGCCGTCCGCCACCAGCTGGTTTCCCTTTCTCTCCACGAACGCAGTCGCCGGAGTCGTCAATCCGGCGCCGGCTATGGCCAAGAACACAAGCAGATAGCAACGATATGAGGAGAGCACACAGTATCCGGCCATTTCGTTTAATTGGTTCTTCGATCGATCGATAAAAATTGTGACTATATATACAGAGCATGAATGATAAATTTAGTTTATGGAGATCGTAATGAAAATTGATTTCTTGCCGCAGAAAAAAAAAGTAGAAATGGAACGAGAATAAAATATAGAATTGCACAATCTAATCAATTAATACTTCATACGTTTAGTAATTAGTATGATGGTAGTCATGGAAAGAGTGTGAATTAAAATAAAATAAGTAAATCGAGATTAAAAAATCATTAGTTACGTGCTTTACTATCTTTATTCTTGAATGAAATAATTAATTAATCCATTAAATAAAGTTTAGGACCAGAAATTAAGGCAAGTGTAGTAAATTCTGAAGGAGAAAATGGAAGGAATTAAAGAGAGGAGAATAATTAATCAAGTTGTCATTCTCTCTAATTTAATTTATTTTGATGCATTATATCGATTGAATTTATTGTATCTTTGATCATACTTTTTTTTACTGAAAATATGTTAGTAATTTATCAAATCGAGATTTATAATATTTTATTATGGAGAAAAAAAATTGAACTAATGGTTAGTTAGGTCTGATTCTCAATTTATTTTCTTCAAAAATATTTGATTTTTTATCTGCATTTTTATTAGTCATATAATTCAAACTTTTGTTATGAAATAAGAATTATAGAGTTGTCTTTATTGATTGAAATTGTATTCAAATTATATATTTTATTTTCCTTAATATTGGATAATTATTGAATTTGTTTATTTGTGTATGTTGGAATTAATTAAGGTGCGTATCAGATAACTTTGGAAAAAATAATAATTTAAATCAACTTGTAATCCATAAGTTTGCATTACTTAATTCGATCCAAGTCTCAACGTTGAGATCATTCTTTGTTTTTATAAGAATAATTTATTAAATATTTAAACATTTTTATTTCCAATAATTGATTGCTTTATTCATAATTATTTTATTGGGAAGTATATTTGTTTAGTCGAATGATTAATGAATAAATATTGTTTGAATAATTTGAAATGTATACATAGTTGTAATTGATCTTTGTTAAATTCAGGTGGAGCTTTTATTATAATTAATTTACTTGAGTTTTAAAATTTTTGGTAGGTGTACCTCAGTATTGTTGATTTTTTAAAAATGATTAAAATGTTTTTAAAAATTGTTAAATAAAAATAGATTCTGAAACGTGTTTTAATTGCGAATAAAATTTTAAAATAATATTCATTATATGAACATGAATTTTATAACATAAAAATATATAAACTTTGACAAAAGTCTCCATTATTTCGGTCGGGTGCAATGCATCTATAATCAATAATAAACGAGACGCACAATGGTTTTTTTAATGAAATGAGAAATTTAAATTTAGAATGTTGACTGTCGGACATGAAATAATATTTATTTTCAGATTTATGGTTAATAATTTTTTTTTATAAAATACAATCGGTCTAATCAGATGGTCAAAATTAAATATTTAAAATAATAATAAATTTTGATTGTGGATACGTGTACGATTGATGAAGTGTCGATATACAATTCACTACGTCCCTTTAATTAAATTAAACATGAAATGAGGATTTTAAAAATAAATATAATTTTAAAAAATTTAAAAAGTGTCATCAGATTTTAAAAATTGTTCATTAATTTTAGAATCTTACTGATTATGATCCGTACCTTTCTCTTAGATATAGCCGTCCATTTGGATTGAATCCATTGGATTGATCCACCATGTCCCATCAAGTAATTTAAGTAGATTGAGTTAAAATTTTATCAATCAAGATGGATTCAAATGGGTTGACCCGCTTAGGCCCGCGATCAGCATGGATTGCCCCACGATTCACTTGGGTTGGCCCCAGGTTGAGACAACAACAACAACAACAACCAAGCCTTATCCCACTAAGTGGGGTCGGCTATATGGATCCTTTTACGCCATTGAGCTCTATCTCCTATTATATCATCATTTATATTTAAATAAATTTTATCTTGTTTTATTGTTGCTAACCAAGTCTTTTTTGGTCTACCTCGCCCTCGTTTGATATGCGTATTTGTCATAGTTTCACACCGCCTAACTGGAGCATTTATCGGTCGTCTAAGTACATGTCCGTACCACCTTAAACGTGTCTCACGGAGTTTTTTCTCAATAGATGCAACTCCAACTTTCTCTCTAATGCTCTCATTTCTTATTCTGTCCATCTTCGTTTGTCCACACATCCATCTTAACATCCTCATCTCCGCAACTCTCATCTTTTGCTCATGTGCTCGAGTCATAGCCCAACATTCAGCGTCATATAACATGGCAGATCTAACTGCCGTTTTATAGAACTTTCCTTTAAGTTTTAGAGACACTTTATGATCACATAAAACACCTGAGGCTCTCCTCCACTTCAACCATCCTGTTTGTATTCTATGTAAGACATCTCTCTCAATCCCTCCATCGGCTTGCAAAAATGATCCTAAATATTTAAAACTCTCAGTTCCAGACAACTTATCATCTCCTATTTTAATACTTGTTTCATTACGTTCAATATTGCTAAACTTAAATTCCATATATTATGTCTTTACTCTACTAAGCCTAAAACCTTTCTCTTCTAGTGTTTCTCGCCAAGATTCTAATTTAGCATTTACTCACTCACGTGTCTCATCTACCAATACAATATCATCTGCAAACAACATGCACCATGGTACGGTATCTTGAATGTGTCCAGTAAGTTCATCCATGATTAGTGTAAAAAGATAAGGACTTAGAGCTGACCCTTGATGTAACCCTATCTTTATTGGAAATGCTTCAGTTAATCCGCCTGAAGTCTTCACTCTAATCGTTACTTCCTCATACATATCCTTAATTAGGTCAATATATACTACGCTAACACCCCTCTTTTCTAGAATCCTCCATATAATTTCCCTTGGGACTCTATCATAAGTTTTTTCTAAATTAACAAATATCATATGCAGATCTTGCTTTTGCCCCTGATACTTTTCAATTAGTTGCTTTGGCCCCAGGTTGAGAAAGTTTATTTATTTATTTTAAATTTTAAAATTAAAATAGAAAACTCAATAGATTAGTAGGTTTAATCCGTCTAAATCATAATTCAAATTTACGAATGTCAACTTAATCAATTTAAACTATAATCAAACTTAAAATTTTTAATATTTTAAATATTTTTTAATTTTTTAATAGATCCATTGATTGACCCGCTTAACTCGTAATCCGTTTTAAATTGGATTGGATTGGAGATTTCTAAACCATCAAATTGATGGGTTGACCTACCTTGCCCTCTAATATGATGGATTTTTAATAGATTAATATGTCCCGTCATGAGTTAGTCCGTTTGAACCCCTAGAATTATAAATTTATTTATATAATAACAGACACAATCAAATCTTATCGGATTCGATTAATTATATATATTTTTTCAATTTTAAAGTTTTAAAGATTTTTTTTTAATCAAGAATTGATGCAATACTTGGGGACAAATAAAAGTCAAAGTCAAATAGGAGAGTGGATTAGAATGACGAAAACGAATATGCTTGGCGAATCTTCTTTCCTGAAAAAGGCGGAAAATACTATATAATCTGAAGGCAGCGAGTTGAGCATTGATCTTTTTTTATCTGGAAATTACTAGGTGCTTCCTGTCCGTCGTAGTGCAGGAAGCGGGTGTGGATCGGGGACCATGGTCACGTGTTCCACGCGGTCCAAGCACACTTCCACACGTTACCGTTTGCCACCCGGCGGACTATGCGTCACACACGTGTCGGAGGCGTTTACGTGCTTTCGTCTGATTCCTTGGCCCGGATCCGCTTCCTCGGTGTGATGTGCCGTCGGCGTATCATAACGAAACCTGCATCGTGTCGGCTCCGGTTAGCGGATTTGTGCCGGCTGATCAAGATACTTGAGACAGGAGGAATGGACAGCGGCTCGTGCTCAGCTCCACTGGTAGAGTGCGGCGTTGTATCTTACAATGGGATCAGGTTACTGCCACCTCGGAAGCGTAGGGGGATTGACTTGTTGGAGTTTGTATGCGTGGACTCGTGGCGAGCGCTGAAGCGAATGTTATGGTGGACTATGTGCTGCCTCGAGCACGGAAGTTTAATGCAGTAGGAGACAGCGTCGCCGGAGGGTCCGTGTAGGGTCTCGCAGAGGCAGAAGCCATACACATGAGGAAGTAATTAAAAAAAAAACCCTATTATCTTTCTTCCTTAAAGCCGCCCTTTTCAACCACTTATTCTTCGTTTTCCTTCTCTGGTTTCGGTTTAGGGATCAAATCGATTTCGCTCTCGTGTTTGCGGGCTCCAAGATCGGACTTCTGCTGCTGCTGCTGCTGCAGGGGGAAGAGCGGATCGGGGGCCGATTTGGCTGGAGATCAAGGATTTGTTTCTGAGGGCCGTGTTAGAAGAGCTTAGGCATCTTCCTCGCGTGTCGTGGAGCTCGTACTTGTTCCAGTATTTCGCGCGTGTGGAGACGGAATTATCTTGTTTGGTGATTACGACGGATTGTTGAGGTAGAATTCATCGACTTGTTTTGTCTGCTGATCTTCAGAATTTTCCCTTTTTTGGCTGTTGAATTTGCTTCTGTTTCAATCGTTTCGTCTTTTTATCTTTTTTAAAGGATTTTGGGTGAAACTTGAAGCCTGAATCTCGGTTGAGAATCGTGGATTTGGTGGTTGGAAGAATTACAGACTTGTTGGTCAAAGACGCTTCAGATCTATAATATTCAGGAGGTACTCGCACCAAAAGGCGTTGCTTTTCTGGTCCAGAGCGTTCGGGATGCCCGGAAGAGGATAACACGCACTTTGAAATCCGTCCGAAGAAAAAAAAACGTTTCCTATTACTTTCTGAAGGCGAAAGAGGGAAGCAGATTCACAAAGGAACTTTTTACCGTTCCCTTTTACTGGAGTAAAAGATTCAAAGCCAGTGCCCGAGATAAGCTTCAAATCTCGAAGTAGGTGTTGCACCTCTCCCGAAGTGATCCTGGTTGAGGCTGCTTTGCTTGGGATTTTTAGATAGGCTATACGTGGAGCTGGAATTAATATGCTGATGAATGAGCTTTTATGGGTATTTATGCGGTCTTGAAGGGTGAAGACTTGACAGAAAAATAGATCCTAGTTTCCTTGGTTTCTCTTCGATTAAAATCCTTTCCTTGATGGGGAAAACTGATGGGGTAGTAAAACCGGGAGCAGTCTTTTTTTGCGCATTTATTTAAAGTTCAACTCTTTTCTGGTAGTGCTGTTGGGGAGAGGGTTCGGCGTGTTCTCATGGCGGTGGTGGATGCAAATAGATCATCAGTCTTCGGTCAGTTTATCTTTCTACTGTGATTTTTTTTCTCTATAATTTTCCCCCTCTTTTCTCTTTGGCGGCTTCCTTCTTTCTAAGAAACATGGCCAAGAGATTTTAGAAAATTGTGAAATATTTTTCTCGATGGTCTTTTGGATGGAACTTTTGGAAAAGATAGAGGAAAAAAAAATCTAAAAATTTCATTTGTCGCAATAATTTTTTTCTTGAAGAAATCGGATTTAAGCTCAATTCTATCTGAAATTGAGTTTTCTGTTTAAAGTCAAAAAATTGGGAAAATTTTCCACCATTTTTTTCATTAAAGGAAATGGAAAAACAGTGTAGTTGAAAATTTTGTCTGTTGTAAACATAAATACGCTATTAAAGTGCAACAATTATTCTCCAAAAACTAAAACTATAGTTTACTGAGCTAGTTTTTTAGTTCTTATACTTCTGCTAACCTGTTACATTTTCCCCTTCTTTTCCTCCAATTTTTGGTTGAAGAAACCACCTGTTACGATTGATTTTGTTTTTGTAGAAAATATTACTGGTTTCTTGGGTATGATTTGATGTTGATACTTGAGCTGGATCTGATAGTCTTTTAAATTTACATTTTGTTCTAGCTTATTTTCCCTTCTTAGGGTAGGGTGTTTGCTTGTTCCCAGTTTCATTTCTTTGATAACATATTACCAAGGTTCCACAATTCATGCAGTTCTCTATAGACATTGATCAAACTTGCCTTTTTCATGTACTTTAGCCTTGGTATGTATTTTTTTTCCTTGTATATGTTGCGTTCTTTATAAATAAACCTATAATTAGTTGTATTTGAGTCATGCAGTAGTTTTACAAATCTAATGATTTATGGGCTGCCGTGATGATGTTCATTATTTCTTTTGGTTCTTCAGGGATTTCTGGTGATATGTTATACAAGGAATTATGGCATGCATGTGCTGGCCCCTTGGTTACCTTACCTCGTCAAGGGGAGCGTGTTTATTACTTTCCTCAAGGTCATATGGAACAGGTTCATTAATTCTTCTGTTGTAGTTGGCTTTTGAATTTCAAATTTCTTGCTGCTAGTGATATGACACTAAGTAAAATGGTTGTTGATCACCATTTCAGCCTCAAGTGATTGTTTCCTTTGTTATAGCTGGAGGCATCAACAAATCAAGGGCTAGACCAGCATGTGCCTGTGTTCAATCTACCCTCAAAGATCCTGTGTAAGGTGGTCAATGTTGTTCTTCAAGTAAGTTTTCGCTTGTGTACTATCTACTTGTCCATGATCATGTTGATGCTTTTAATAAAAGTTAGTGATTCTAATTTCATTGTACAATTTCACAACATAGGCTGAACAAGATACAGATGAAGTCTTTGCACAGATTACCCTGTTACCTGAGTCAAATGTGAGTCTTTCTCAATTGAATTTAATTTCTATGGATCATCCATTCAATTAGCATGAAACACTGCTCTTTTGTATACAGAGTAAGAGGTTTTGAAGCTATAACTAAAGGTTTAGTTGCTTTGTGGTGAATCCATGAGCATTGCGCAATCCAGTGCAAGATTTTGATAGTTCTTAACTAACTTTTCCCCCTTATTCTCATGTTTCTATCTTGAGCAACAACATAATATATGTCCTGAAAGCTTTTCTTCTTGCAAGTTGCCTCTTCATTGTTAGAATATCAATATTCCTTATGGTATTTATTTTGCTAATTGCCCAACTCCTGTTTATTTTTCAGCCTGGTGAGGTCACTACCCCAGATCCTCCTTTACCTGAGCCTGAAAACTGCAAAGTTCACTCCTTCTGTAAGACATTAACTGCCTCCGACACAAGCACCCATGGAGGTTTCTCAGTTCTCAGAAGGCATGCAGATGAATGCCTTCCTCCACTGGTTGGTCACTGTCACACCTAGCTCATATGCCATTCATCAAGTCAAATAGGATAGAAATTTAACTTTCATGCAGATCATTTGACTAGCAAGCTTATCGTCATATAATTTTAACTTTCTTGCTAAATCATTCTACCATTTCATAGGATATGTCTCAGGATCCACCATGGCAAGAGCTAGTTGCCAAAGATCTTCATGGAAATGAGTGGCGATTTCGTCACATCTTTCGAGGTCTACTTTTTTTGCTTTTAATTCTACTCTTGTAAGACTGTTTTGCTTTTTCTTTCTGTTCATTGCTAATCTTTCTTTTCTTATAAAAACACTCATGTATTATGATTTTCATGTTTATTGGTTAATTTTTAATAAATCAGACCACTTTCCCTATGAAGAAAAATCAGATGATTGAACTAAGTTTACTTAATGAAATTTCAGAATATGATTAATTGTTCGTAAGCCATTTGTCACTTATACTAATATTACAGTTATGTGAAATCAAAGTCATGCATAAACATTTTGCAATGAGGTTCTGATTTACTAATTTGTGCCCTGAAGCTACTAGCATGTATTTCCTTCTTTTCCAGGTCAGCCTAGGCGGCACTTGCTTACAACAGGTTGGAGTGTATTTGTCAGCTCAAAGCGTTTGGTAGCTGGTGATGCTTTTATATTTTTAAGGTTGATAATTATGAGTTCAATTAGTTATATTCATATCTTTTTGATAACATTTAGTATTTGATATTTATAGATGAATTATCATTTTTACACATTCATGGCAGAGGGGAAAATAAGGAACTGCGTGTAGGCGTCAGAAGGCTCATGAGACATCTAAACAACATGCCATCATCTGTCATATCTAGTCATAGCATGCATCTTGGAGTTCTTGCTACTGCCTCTCATGCTATTACTACTGGAACTCTTTTTTCTGTTTTTTACAAGCCAAGGTAAACTACTTGTTTTTTTTTTTTTTTTTTTTGAAATGGTTTTGCTAGTTTGATGCTGTTGTCATGCCATATCTCACTACCTTGGAGTGAACACTCAACTGCAATATGCTAGTGTAATAAATGTCTGCAATTGACAATCGATCATTCTTGTTAATTTTGAACTTATAATGTGAAGTCTTTTTCTGTAATATTCATCAGTTTCTAGCTTGCTATGTTTTTTTCTCTAATTTCCAATGTCTCTGAGTTGGCCAATTTATCATAGATGTCCATTGTTATTTTCTTACTCAAAATGACTAATAAAGATGAGTATAATACTTCAGAGCGAGCCGTTCTGAATTTATTATAAGCCTGGACAAGTATCTTGAGGCTAAGAAGCACAAGTTAGCTGTCGGGATGAGATTCAAGATGAGATTTGAAGGTGATGATGCTCCGGAAAGAAGGTATTTTAGGAGGATTTGTAACTGAAATATCAGGGGTTTTCCCTTAAAACTAATTGCGGCTAGATGTTGATGCAGAGTTAGCGGAACAATTGTCGGTGTAACTGAGAAAGCTTCTCAATGGGAAGATTCAGAGTGGAGATCATTAAAGGTAAACTTTCCTGCTGAGTCTGAATGGTAGAAGCACGATGCTAATTGAATTTTTTTTTTTTTTTGACTTTTTCTGTGCAAAACATCTTATCCTCTTTAACAGTTAAAAATTCAGGAACCTAATATGATGTTTGATTTCTCTGACTAGGTCCAATGGGATGAACCTTCATCTGCTGTACTTCCTGACAAAGTTTCTCCTTGGGAATTGGAGCCACTTGTAGCGCCTACTCCCCCATCCTCCCAACCAATCCAAAGAACAAAACGAGCACGACCACCATCTTCACCTGTTATCTCCCCAGACCTTTCTTCAGCATCTGGTATGATTATCTATATCCTAGTCCCTTTGTTTAACTGAGTCAAATATATCCTTTGTTGCTTTATTTTATATCAATTATCAGTAATAGATTTGTGATATCTCTCAATGCTTTGGAGTACAATTTTGTTACTTGAGAAAAAGTTTATTATTTATTCTTAGAGGTACCCATTCTGCCGTGTTGAGAAAGATTTTATATTATCCATTTTTACCTCTACCTAATTGAGTCATCTATTTGTTATGAGTGCTTTGAAATTCAACTAGGCTATAACAATGTTCCGTCATCTTGAAAACGATATCATATTATTTATGCTAGATGGTGTGTTGCTTTGGTGATGACACTTGATATGTATTTGTTTTGACTAAAGGGTTGGAGTCTTTTTGGATTAAGGACTGCTAGTGATTAGAGTATTTTTTAAGTTTTATAGTTGATAATGTGACAGTAAAAATGGGATTATCCTCTTTTGCACTTACCAACACTCTACTGGACGAAACAAATTCCTGCATTCAGTAGGTATCACATAATCTGGACAATGTCATATTTGTTTGATTCCCTGTTAAATTAATGAGGTAGTTGTTTTCCTTTCAGATCTTTTACTTTTCTCTTACACCCATGGTTACATGCAGGTGCTTGGAAATCCCCATCGCATACTACTCAAATGTTCTCTTTCTCTGCATCGCAAAGAGTTCCTGAGCTCTACACACCATCTAAACCACTTTCTGTGCTCTCATCAGCATCCAATACCTGTTCTATTGGATTTGCAACAAAATATTCTCCTTTGCCTGTTGCTGACAACCAAATGGGCTGGCCAGTCACATCAGAAACCCCAAAAGAAGCCTTATCAGCAAGCGTTAACAAAGAATCATGCGATAAAAAACATGAAACTAGCAAAGGCTGCAGGCTATTTGGTATTCAGCTAATTGAAGGTTGTCGCCGAATAGAGGAAACACCATCCATTCCTACAATTAGAGGAATTGAGGTGGACCAACCAGTGAAATCTTTGGAAGTGGATTCAGAGCAACAATCACAGCCATCAAATGTCGACAGATCAGATACAGCTGCAGTCACCAGTGAGGCAGAAAAGTCCTGTATAAGGTCATCTGGGGAGACACAAAACCGGCAACTGAGGAGCTGCACTAAGGTTATGGAATGCTGCGCCTTTCTAATCAATTTCTTTAGATCAATCACATTTTTACGTTTGATTTAATATTTTTCTGGTGTTGGCATGCTCATTTATTAACAAAACTTTAACTCATACAGTGGTGGAAGTTGAGGGCTTAAAAATATTAACTGACTCTAAATCGTTCCCTTTTTCTTTGTGCAGGTTCACATGCACGGAATGGCAGTTGGGAGGGCAGTGGACTTGACCAGATTATGTGGGTATGATGAACTTCTGCAGAAGCTGGAAGATTTGTTTAATATCAAAGGAGAGCTTACTAATGCAACCAAGAAGTGGGTGGTTGTCTACACAGACGATGAGGATGACATGATGATGGCCGGCGATGACCCTTGGCTGTAAGGCTCTGCAACTATCCCTCCCTGACAATATCTTAACAAGTCATTATGCAAATTTCAACATCTTGTGCCATTGTAATTTGGATCAACAACATCTATTTGCAGTGAGTTCCGCAGGATGGTGAAGAAGATATATATCTACACGAGCGAGGAGGCCAAGCGACTCTCTCCCAAGAGGAAACTCCCAATGTTTGCAGTCACAAAGCCTGGTTCCTCGCATGGCACTGACATGGATGCCAATTGTGACAACCACCTTGAAGATGATGACAATGCGGAAATCGATTAGGATTGCTGACTTCTACTCACCAAGTAGCTTTATTATTCTCTCAAGCAGTTTGTTTTTTGTTTTGTTTTTAGTTGAAGTCTGGCCTAGTAGGGTGCTACGAATACGGTGTCTGTTCTCTTGCCATGGTTGCTTGCTGATGGACCATTCCAGAGAAAGATGGATGGGTGATGGCTGCTTCGGTAATGACTTCTGTTTTGTTGCTTTCTTCTTTCTGTTAGGAGATGTAATGTGAAGTGGGTTAGAATAGAAGAGGGTGATAAGCTCGTCGATCACTTTTGTGTCTTCTCAACTTAATAAATGGAATGCCTGTCTTTGACCTTCCTTCAGGTAGATATTTGGAACAGACCAAATTTAATCAGCTGTTGCTTTAATTTTTTTATCGAATTCAGTTACTAAAAAAAAGAGGATGCGTATTTTTCTTCCCATTAAGAAACACATTGGAACCCTTCGCACACCACCAGCCAGATGGTGAACATCGTCAAGCATAGCAGCAAGTCGACGGCGGCCACGATCTTCACCTGGCGCCACAACTTGCGAGCGCGCTGCTGCGTCACGAGCCGCGAGCTCGAGCTCCTGCTCAAGGAGATCGCGTCGCCCGCCGGTGCCCGATCGTCGATGTAGTCTTCGGCCGGTAAACTGCCTTGGGCTTTTCGCCGCCGGATCTGACCCAGACCACACAATTGATCTCCTCCCCGACCACCCCACCCTCCTTCGGCGGCGCGTTCCGGTAGGCGTCTCGAAGGCGCTCGAGGAAGGCGAGCATCTCGGCGTTGCCGGCGCCGGCGTCGTCGTCGATGGCGAAGAAGGTGTAGCCGTCGCGCATGAGGAAGCCGGCCGTCCTGTTGGCCTCCGTGTGGGAGTGCCACACGTGGTGGCATTTGGCCTTGGTGAGCCAATCGAGGGCCAGGGCATGGAGGTCCTGTCCGCCGCCGTTGTAGGAGTGCACGAGGTCGTTGTCCTTGGAGATGCTGAAGAAAACGATATTGCCCGGCGAAGGGAATTTGAGATTCACTGGGAGCGTCGTCATCGGAGTCTGCGAACGGAAGGGAGGTGATCCGATCGCCGGCGGATCTCTTCAGAGGGAGAAGAGGAGAGGGATTAGGGATTTGTGAAAAAGGGAGGAGGAGTGTGTGTGATGGACGCCCCCGAGGATCGGAGGGGGCTTGCGAGGCACAGGTTGGAGAAATGACCGTTGGAAGCAACGGAATGGTTGCGAGGCACAGGTTGGAGAAAAAACACACACACATATATATTTTTTAAAAATATAAAAACAATTTTTTAAATATATTTTTTTAAAACTGAAAATAGAAAGAAGTAGTAGCATTCATCTCCCCCGTCTCCCCGTCTTCGTTAATTTTGAGATTTCGCCGCGCATTTATCCAACTCCTCGATCGGTTTCGTGCTGAATCCCAATCCGTTCTACAGAATTTTCGGCTTCTGGGTTTTGCTTTGGTCTGATTTGATCTGGGACGGCTTGAGTTTTTGAACCTTTCGCCCAATTGGAATCGCTGCTAGGGTTTGGAATCCCATGGTGGATCGACGATGGTGCGGCTTCTGAGATTGAGGAGTTTTAGCCTCGATCAGTCTCCGCGGGAGATCACTCGCACGGGAGCCGTCTCCGGCCGAGGTAACGGCGGTGCCGGCGGGGAGAACGGGTGGCTGATTCGGTTCTTCGACTCGGCTTTCTTCTGCGAGTGGATTGCGGTGAGCTATCTTTACAAGCATGACCATGACGGTGTCCGAGACTATCTTTGTAATAGGATGTATACTCTTCCGCTTACGGGAATCGAGAGCTATCTGTTCCAGATCTGTTACATGCTCGTCCACAAGCCGAGCCCTTCTCTTGACAGGTTCGTCATTGATACGTGCTCCAAGTCCCTCTGGATCGCCCTTAAGGTGCACTGGTTTCTGATGGCGGAGCTGGAGGACTCTGAAGACAACGAGGGGATCGGCCTTGTCCAGGAGAAATGCCAGATTGCTGCTACTGTGATGGGCGTGTGGCCACTCTTGGTTAAGCTTCCACCGGTCCCTCCTAGCACTCCAGCCAGCCCCAAGAGCAACCCAGTATTGAATAGGATATTTTCATCTAAGCAGAAACTGTTGTCGTTGGCATCATCATCATCGCCAACATCGGGTTCCAGTCCCTTGTTTGAGGAGAGCAATCGGGATAGCAGCAGTGATGCAACTCCAGAGGAAAATAAGCTGTTGAAAAAGCTTATCATGGGGTCATTTTTCTCTAGAAAGTCCTCTGAGAAGGATGAGGAGGAACCTGGAAAAGGTTTTTTGAAAAGATTTCTTAGGGATAGTAAAGACAAGGACGAAGACACAGATAAAGATGGATTTTTTCGCAAGTTTCTTAGAGATAGCAAGGATGATGACGGGGAGCTGACTTCAAGTTCAGAGGGTTTTCTGAAAAGATTATTTCGTGATAAAGAAGAGAGGATGGTGGAGGATTATGAAAAGGAAGGCTTTTTCCGTAGGATGTTTAAAGACAAGAGTGAGGAGAAGAAAGATTCTGGAATTAATAAGAATGAAGAGGAAGAAAAGGCCAGTGAGAATATTGAGGTTGACGAGAAGGAAAACTTCTTTCGTCGACTTTTCAAAGAAAAGCATGAAGAGAGGAAAGATGTAGATCGAGAGAGGAATGTGGAGAAAGAAAAATCTAATGGAAATGCACAAGAAGAGGAGAAGGAGAGCTTTTTCCGTAAGATTTTTAAGGATAAGAATGACGAGAAGAAGGATGCTAGGCATGATGTCCATGAAGAGAGGGGAAAAGGCCAAAGGAATTTGGAGGTAGACGATAAAAATGGTTTCTTCCGCAGGTTTTTTAAGGAAAAGAGTGAAGAAAAGAAAGATGGTTCACATAATAGGAATGAGGAGGAAGAGAGCAAAAGCATTGAGGATGACAATATCTTTCTAAGACTTTTCAAGGACAAGAATGAAGGGAAAAAGGTTGTTGGGCATGATAATAATGAGGATGATAGAGTAAATGGAAGCATCGAGGAAAGAGAAAGGGAAGGTTTCTTCCGTAGGTTTTTCAAGGAGAAGCATGATGACAAGAAAATTGAAGGCCGTGATAGAAATGAGGAAGATTGCAAGAGTAATGAGACTTTGGAAGAAGAGGGTACATCTGAAATTTTGTCATTTCGTAGGTTATTGCGCATCCATCCTGAAGAATCAAAGGTTTCAAGTATTAGTGAAAATGAGACTTTTGAGAACAGTCCAGGAACAGAAAACTTTTTCAGACGGTTGTTTAAGGATCGAGATTGTTCTATAGAAGATTCTGAATTACTCAGTGCAAAGATCCGAAAGGAGGTAATGGTTGGGTTCATATTGTTATTGGTTATTACTTTTGCTATCACTGCACATGTTATTGCTTGTTGTGACATTGAACTATTTGATTTCATTAAAAATGCTTGGCTGCTCATTTTTACTATCTAGCCAAATTGTACTACCGTTTAGTGATACCTTTTTGTCATCTCACAGCCCCAGCAAATATAATTTTGATATTTAAGATTGTTTCATTTTTTTTCTCCAAAGATTGATTTTTATAGTGACTGCGATAAGTTTCACTTTGCTTACCTTAAGATGCCATTTGTATCACATCTTCTTTTATATGCATTCATTTATTTTTTTTCCTAGGATGAACATGATATAGGCTTCATTCCGTTTGGATTTTGATTAAACAAATGGTACTTGCAGGGTAATGTATTGGTAATATTCAATGAAGAATTATCTAGCTTCTGTGGAGCTTATTTTCTTTGTCTATATATTCTTTGTATCTAACTTATGAATCTCCACAGGATCATACAGGCAATATGAGGTTTTTTGGTGTCTGGATTTGGAACATCTTGGATTTATACTTTTAGTATGTTACTAAGGATTTAATTTTCAATATCTTTATCTATATGGTGTGATATGACTAAATAACTACATCAAATGAGTCCATGTGAACTGATGCCATTACCTTGTCATATGTGCATGGCTTTGGACTGAGTCCAAAATGTTATTCTCCAGCGACTCATAATCTTGTACTCACCTGGATTATTACTTTTTATGTTCTTATCTTTTGGAACTTCACATGGAGACCACTTGTGCTTTCTGCTGTTGCTGAAATGAACTTGGGAAGTGAAAAAGTTATATTGAGTTTGTCAAGCAAATTACCACAATACTACATCTATCATAAAAAGGAAAAAAATGGGTGTTTCCTGTTATGAATCATTTTAGTTTTAGTTCATAGTTTTTTGACATATCATATGTTTCTTTGAGACAAACATCAGTTGTTCCTCAAAATATATATTGCTATTTGTAGATCAGAAGAACCAGTATATGGATTCCTTTTTAAGGATATGATCATGACTAACACTTGTTAGGTTGATTGTTCTCTTCCTTTGTTTTTTTATTTTCTCCCAGTGAACAAATTTTCTTTTGCATTTTCACCACCCAATTATCGGTATATTGTTTTGGTGAATGGTAAATGGTAAATGAGTATTGGTGAATAATACTTTACTAGATTTTTGTGATATGCACCGATACAAATTGTTGTGATTATATTTCTCAGTATCTTTTCATAATTTTTCTCTTCATTGATGTGTTAGGTGATTTTTAGGAACCCAAAATCTTGTTGAGTTGTGGGGTTAGTGGAAGCTTGCTTACTGCTTAACTTTATGTGTTGCAGACGCGCCCTGGTTCTCAGTATAATGAAAGAGGGCCTGATAAACCACCTTTACCTAATAATGCGATAGCAGAAAGTCGAAAAAGTTCTTACTATGCTTCTTTGGAGTTTGTTCAGTTGTTATCTGACACATCTTATGGACTAGTGGACATATACCCTATTGAAGATCGCAAAATTGCTCTTCAAGAGGTTAAGTTATTTTCACTTATCTGTTCCACAGAGCATTTTCTAAAATGTTAGTTTCCTGAATCATTGACATTTTTGGTTCTTTTGTTGACAGTCTCTTACTGAGGTCAATTCACATGTTGCCAAGGCCCAAATATGTGGAGGTTAATGAATTAATCTTATTTTCTTCCTCTGAAAATCCATCATCTATAGCTATACATACCATACAGTTCTATCAAGTGTACATGAACTGCTAAAAATATTATGATATATGATGACAGCTGTTTGATGACATTTGGTTTTATTTGTAAAACATTTAATCCAAGGGGCTCTTTTTATCTTTCATTCAATGCTCATATATATTTCCAAGAGTATTCTTGAATTGTACTAATGTTGTATTTTGCTGCTTGCTAGATTTTATTTCATAAATTACAGACTAATATAAACAAAGCTATTAACTGTGGATATGGTTTATCAATTGATCTCTTAAGGGTTTCAACTTATTTTCTCAGGTGTGTGCTTTCCCATGGGAAAGGGAATGTTCCGGGTGGTTAATATACCTGTGGATGAAGCTGTTCTCCTTAATTCTAGGGAGAAGGCACCTTACCTAATGTGTGTTGAAGTCTTGAAATGTGAAACACTCAGGTAATGAGACTTTAAACAACAAATTAGAAGTTTCCTCTAATTGTCAGATGGTGATAGTTAAAACCATGTTTCAGTGTATTTGACCCTTTGCTTTTGGCACTTATACTTATCACTTGATGTTACTGTATACACTTTTTCAACCTAGATTTATAACATTATTCTATATATCAAAGGTCAATTTGTAATTAATATATCTTGTAGGAGAATATGGTTCATGTTCTTGTGTTCATCTTAGTTTTGACTAGTGCTTTTTTCATTTTTTTCCTAGTTGTGCAAAGACAACTGATGCTCAAAAGCTCTCGAGAGGAGGAATTCCCTTAGCCAATGGCGATGCACAATTACGAAAGCCTCCTCCATGGGCATACCCTTTGTGGAGTCAAAATAATACTTGTAATTATGATTCTGATGGAATCTTAAAGTCGACTTCCCGAGCTATTGACCAAGCAATGGCTCGGTTATGGGAAGCAAAAGTGAAATATGTCCATGTTAGTTTGTCTGTTGAGAGTAAGATTGTTCAGGAGATTGACTCAATATGGAAGATTCAACCAGATACCATTGATGGGGATGATAGACGTGACAAGTCAATGACAATCGGTGAAAAAACCCCAGAGTGGATTACTGTCAATCTGTCTGCAATCCCTGGGGTTAACATGGAAGATGTAGAGGATCAGGAGCCTTCAGCTTCAAAAGATCATCGTCGTGTTCCTAGCACAATTGCTATTGAGGAAGTAAAGGTGGGCCTGTAAGTGGAATAAATTGCTATAGGGATACTTTTGGGTAATTGACTGTCAATCAGACGATAAAAAAATTCAAGTCAACTGTTTTTTCTGGGTTGGACCTTTAATTTTTGTGGAATGATTATTCTTCATGATACTTGATGTTTCATGTCTCATTTAGCAATAAAATATCATGATTTGTGATATATGTATTTGATGTTGTAAGAAAGAAAATTTAAGAAAAAATGAGTGATTACTCAGAAATATCTGATAAATGCATGGATGTTCTGTCCTCTTGTATAAGCTATGCTGTCTAATTGTATAATGTCTGGATGTTATGTCTTGTATCATCTATGCTTATTTAGTTTTTCATATAATGCCTATTTATCTCATTAGCAAGGATTTTTTTTTTCAACAGTATGTCTTAACTATCTTAATAAACTTGTGGTTTTATCATGCTACTATAGTCAAACTTTTAAAAGGAATATGAAGTTTGAGCACTTAATTATATGTGATTCTTGGTAGGCAGCAGCAGCTAAGGGACAAACTCCTGGGCTTCCTGTTAATGTTGCTGGTCAGAATTCCCAGGATACAAAACCAAAGGTAATTACTTTTTTCCTTCTGGTGCTTCATTCTTGCATGTGTCCCTTCATATCTATCTGTCTGTTTAACAGTTGATGGATGGTGGCATTCGAAAACCTGGTGATGCATTGTCCGGTGAACTTTGGGAGAAGAAGAAAGAGCAAATCCGGAGGTCATCAGCATTTGGAAAGTTACCTGGTTGGGACTTACGTTCTGTGAGTTACTACTATCTTTCTTCCCTTTCTAGTGGAGAATTAAGAGTGAAACTCGAGCAAAATTTTCCACTGAAGAAATTTTACTGTTCTTCAGTGATACAATCAATCTATAGAATTGATTGACTATATTGATAAGAAGCACCAGAAATATTACTTCATCATTTTATATTAATGGAGTCTCTCACACATAGGTACTCAATAGATAGCTGAAATGTTTCAGAGAACTTGATATTGGTTTATCAGAGATAAATGGAAGGGTTGAGATAAGGAATGAATGTAATATTACTTCCCCTTCTTTCAGCATTGTAAAGTGTTCCTAGTGCATGCACATATTAGTGCCCCCATAAAATTTTCTGTGAGAATTCAGAAAATTCAAGAATGACAGGACTCTCAATAATCTCTCTAAGGGATCTTCGTTTCCTAGTGTTTTGATTTTTCGCAATTGAACCTGAAACCCGATACTCTTCAAGGGTAGGAAAGAAGCAAAAATATGTATAAAAAAGGAAGAGGCAGGAAATCAGTCTGCACTAGACTACTACTTTGAAAGGTGTTGTAGTGTGGCAGATGAAAGAACTTTCCTTAATTGAGTTTGAGACATATATTGAGACTAAATAAATTTGATTATCTTTTGTAGGGCATAAGTTTTCTCCTGAAGACAAAATCCTGCATGTTATAAAATAAGCATTTTTTTGGTATAAAATAAACAATATCAGTTAGAAGATATTGTAAGCTTGAAGTAAAATAGATTGCAATGTGCTTTACTGTAACAGCTCATTTGGAAATTCATAAATAATAATGGAGTGAACCTTGAATCTATGGCCTGATCACTTACACAAAATTCATAAGGATCTGATTTTTAGATTGATTACATTGGCAGAAGTGTCCAACAAACTACATTGTCTTTTTGACTGATTGCTATATTATATTATATATTTTTTTCTTAAAAACCCTAGGTTATGCATCATCCATAATGAACATGCAACTCAAGTATTTGTTGATGCATTGAAAATGATTATATATATATTTTTCGTTGCTATGTTTTTTTTAGAATAGTCGATGCATTACAAGGCATTACATTTCTACTTCGCCATGCCTTATTCTTTTTTCTCAAGTAAACAGATTATTGTGAAGAGTGGAGATGATTGCAGACAGGAGCACCTAGCCGTACAACTAGTTTCACATTTCTATGGTAATTACAAATGTTGAGGATTTTGTTTGAAACTTTGAATTGTGACCCATGGTTAGACTTTCCCAAGTAAGACGCTGACAGCTTTGCTTAATTTCCTTCATTGGATTATTGCTAATTTCTCGAGGATATGGACTATCCTTAAGATATACACACTTCAAAGGAATCATAATGTTATCCTTTTGCACAAGTGATGTTGTTGAGCATGTTATCTTTTGAGTTGATCATATTGATTACATGTTTTACTATTAGAAATGATTGTTTGCACAAACAGTTGTATAACAACGTCAAGGTTGCTTTTTGTTTCCCTATGGACACTTGATGTGTATATATATATATATATATATATATATATATATCTATATATATATATATATAGAGAAATGTTACAAGATTATCTCATATCAAATACCACCTTAACGCTTATTAAAGTGCCTTCAAGTTTATTAAAAGTAGAAGATACATCACAAAGACACAAATCATTGACATTTATATATATATATATATATATATATATATATATATATATATATATATATATATATAAAATGTCAATGATTTGTGTCTTTGTGATGTATCTTCTACTTTTAATAAACTTGAAGGCACTTTAATAAGCGTTAAGGTGGTATTTGATATGAGATAATCTTGTAACATTCTCATTGATTTTTCAGTTGGGAATGTTAATCATTTACCTTGGTTGAGTTTTATTTAGTAATTTAAAATTTTAAGTAACCTAGTTTACTTTGTATGTGAATCTAAATTGTTTGTGAGGGTGGTGGTAACCAAGATAAGGTTATTCACGGTCGTGTCAGTTGTAACTATTTGTGGTCTTGTCTTTGAGTTCTTTGTAAGACTGTCAATTGTTATTTGACTATGTGAGAGTCACTTGTTCTGGACCACCTGATCCATCTTTCACTTATTGAGAGATTTAAGTGTTGAAGGCAATTCTCTGCTTCAACATTCGACACAGGGAATGTTATGCTTAATAAACCTGCAAACCATCTTATGATCATCGCTATTAACTTCCAACTTCTTATCCTTCATCTACCTCTTCCCTCATTTCACTGCTTCATACTGATCTTATAATAAATTATAGGACAAAAACATCATTCTCACATAAAATCCTATATCATGCGATTATGATGAGGCCGAAGTTGTAGGCCAAAGAACTCTTGTAACATTGTAACTTAAAAGTGATTTAAATATGTGAATACATGGTTAAAGTAGATCTCTGAAAATTTTCATCTTATTGTTTCTTAATAATAAAATTTGACTCTTTACTAGAATGTTGTGTTTTTAATATCAGATATATACCAAGAGGCTGGTCTCCCACTGTGGTTAAGACCTTATGAGGTTCTTGTTACATCTTCTTATACATCACTAATCGAGACTATCCCTGATACGGTGATTCTTCTCTCCATTAAGAATTTATTGCTATCTCCTTCCTGGTATATATAAATTTCTGTTGATTCTCAATATTTTATGTTTTTTTTTGCAGGCCTCAATTCATTCAATAAAGAGTAGATTCCCTAATATCTCAAGTCTGCGCGACTTTTTCATAGCTAAATATGAAGAAAATTCATCAAATTTCAAGCTTGCACAAGTATTCAAATTTCTAAATTGTCACTTTATTTTGTTTGGTTGACCATCAAAATTGATCGATTATGACATTCTTTGTGATAATTCACTTATATGTATGCATGCTCTCAGTTACATCTTTAGATAAGATACTTGCAGCAATTCTTTTATTGTCCCTTTTGAAATTTTTTGTTTGTTACAAATCTAGATGCTTTAAGGTGACTTTAGTATACAACTAATATGACAGTGCTTTCTCACTTGTGGTGTGGAATTGCTACGCAAATGTCAGGTTTCTTTACATCTTCACCTTTATTCTCAAAGTTCCAATTTTGTTTGATTATAAGTGCTTAATTGAAAAGTTGCTTTGTGATATGAATCTGTCCCCTAATATGATATTTCTCGCATGTGCTATCAAATTTTCTATGGGATTCATTTTTGGTATTTCTGCAGGACATATAGATTCAGCTACTTGCAAACTCTTATATGCCATTTGTTACTGGATTTTCTCATTGGAGAATAACACTTATTATCCTGCTCTTATTTGGTTGCTTGACAGAGAAACTTTGTTGAGAGCATGGCAGGATATTCAATACTATGTTACCTGCTTCAGGTACTCCTGGGTACAACTTCCTTCAAGTTTTTCTGAATTTAGCTTGTCATGTTTGCTCAAACATTTGAATGCTGTAATTAATTAAATTCTATTCACTTTGATTGTTTAGGTGAAAGATAGACACAATGGTAACATCTTGTTGGATGAAGAAGGGCACATTATTCACATTGATTTTGGTTTTATGCTATCTAACTCTCCTGGTGGTGTAAATTTCGAGAGCGCACCATTTAAATTAACTCGCGAGTTTCTTGAGGTGAGATAATTGGAGTTATGTTCAGAATCTATTTACAGCATTATTTTTAGTGTTTGACAATGTCCCTTCGATGCTAGGTGATGGACTCTGATGCAGAAGGAAGTCCTAGTGAGTTCTTTGATTATTTTAAGGTGATAAACATTGTTCTTTGTTGATGGTAGCCTCTACTGCAACTGTAGTCGTCATTTACTCATCCATGCTCTCTCTGCAGGTTCTGTGTATCCAAGGTTTTCTCACTTGCCGTAAGCATGCTGAGCGTATAATTCTTCTTGTGGAGATGTTGCAGGTAACATGGACAGGCTTTTTTTTTTTGTATCTTAGTTTGGTTTGAGATGTTTCTTTCACATAAGCTTTCTTTAGTTTAAGGATCTTTTTTTGGTGCTCCGTATCTGTTTTTTCTCTCGAACTTATGTTTTTGCATATGATGCTTTCTCAAGAAGACTCCATATTTTTGTTGTTGTTTTATGCTCAAGAAAGGAGAGCATTTCTTATTGAATGAAGTGGTTTCTTTGACATTTACAGTATGTTGGGATTTGATTAGTTCTAATATTTTAACTTGTCCTTATATTTGGTCAGATTTTTTTTTTTTTTTTGCTAATATGAACTATGAAATTTTCTTATAGAATCTAGAGGGTTGTCAACCAATTTCTTCATGAACTGCCATAGTTCCATTGACGTGGATTTATAGTAACTGAATTAGTACAAGGATTAGCATTGGATTGATTTATAATAACTGAGCTAGTGCAAGGATTAGCGTTGGATATACTTGTTCAGTTATTCTCATCAAACTGGCCAGTTCCCGTAACTTTCTGTTCTCCACGTATGGGAAACGAAAGCTTAAACTTTGTGTTTCCAAGAGGAAAAGGCAGGCAGATTATATTGGTTTTTTACTGCTACATTTGGTTCTTGCCTAGCATCTGGACCATTCTTCTTTCACAACATGCAAGTAGGATTGGTATTTGG
>NC_133865.1:4376192-4396960 GCF_044706935.1 Curcuma longa | reverse complement strand
GAGACTTTGGAAGAGGGTGCATCTGAAATTTTGTCATTTCGTAGGTTATTGCGCATCCATCCTGAAGAATCAAAGGTTTCAAGTATTAGTGAAAATGAGACTTTTGAGAACAGTCCAGGAACAGAAAACTTTTTCAGACGGTTGTTTAAGGATCGAGATTGTTCTATAGAAGATTCTGAATTACTCAGTGCAAAGATCCGAAAGGAGGTAATGGTTGGGTTCATATTGTTATTGGTTATTACTTTTGCTATCACAGCACATGTTATTGCTTATTGTGACATTGAACTATTTGATTTCATTAAAAATGCTTGGCTGCTCATTTTTACTATCTAGCCAAATTGTACTACCGTACCTTTTTGTCATCTCACAGCCCCAGCAAATATAATTTTGATATTTAAGATTGTTTCATTTTTTTTCTCCAAAGATTGATTTTTATAGCGACTGCGATAAGTTTCACTTTGCTTACCTTAAGATGCCATTTGTATCACATCTTCTTTTATATGCATTCATTTATTTATTTTCCTAGGATGAACATGATATAGGCTTCATTCCGTTTGGATTTTGATTAAACAAATGGTACTTGCAGGGTAATGTATTGGTAATATTCAATGAAGAATTATCTAGCTTCTGTGGAGCTTATTTTCTTTGTCTATATTTTCTTTGTATCTAACTTATGAATCTCCACAGGATCATACAGGCAATATGAGGTTTTTTGGTGTCTGGATTTGGAACATCTTGGATTTATACTTTTAGTATGTTATTAAGGATTTAATTTTCAATATCTTTATCTATATGGTGTGATATGACTAAATAACTACATCAAATGAGTCCATGTGAACTGATGCCATTACCTTGTCATATGTGCATGGCTTTGGACTGAGTCTAAAATGTTATGCTCCAGCGACTCATAATCTTGTACTCACCTGGATTATTACTTTTTATGTTCTTATCTTTTGGAACTTCACATGGAGACCACTTGTGCTTTCTGCTGTTGCTGAAATGAACTTGGGAAGTGAAAAAGTTTTATTGAGTTTGTCAAGCAAATTACCACAATACTACATCTATCGTAAAAAGGAAAAAAATGGGTGTTTCCTGTTATGAATCATTTTAGTTTTAGTTCATAGTTTTTTGACATATCATATGTTTCTTTGAGACAAACATCAGTTGTTCCTCAAAATATATATTGCTATTTGTAGATCAGAAAAACCAGTAGCTGGATTCCTTTTTAAGGATATGATAATGACTAACACTTGTTAGGTTGATTGTTCTCTTCCTTTGTTTTTTTATTTTCTCCCAGTGAACAAATTTTCTTTTGCATTTTCACCACCCAATTATCGGTATATTGTTTTGGCAAATGGTAAATGGTAAATGAGTATTGGTGAATAATACTTTACTAGATTTTTGTGATATGCACCGATACAAATTGTTGTGATTATATTTCTCAGTATCTTTTCATAATTTTTCTCTTCATTGATGTGTTAGGTGATTTTTAGGAACCCAAAATCTTGTTGAGTTGTGGGGTTAGTGGAAGCTTGCTTACTGCTTAACTTTATGTGTTGCAGACGCGCCCTGGTTCTCAGTATAATGAAAGAGGGCATGATAAACCAGCTTTACCTAATAATGCGATAGCAGAAAGTCGAAAAAGTTCTTACTATGCTTCTTTGGAGTTTGTTCAGTTGTTATCTGACACATCTTATGGACTAGTGGACATATACCCTATTGAAGATCGCAAAATTGCTCTTCAAGAGGTTAAGCTATTTTCACTTATCTGTTCCACAGAGCATTTTCTAAAATGTTAGTTTCCTGGAATCATTGACATTTTTGGTTCTTTTGTTGACAGTCTCTTACTGAGGTCAATTCACATGTTGCCAAGGCCCAAATATGTGGAGGTTAATGAATTAATCTTATTTTCTTCCTCTGAAAATCCATCATCTATAGCTATACATACCATGCAGTTCTATCAAGTGTACATGAACTGCTAAAAATATTATGATATATGATGACAGCTGTTTGATGACATTTGGTTTTATTTGTAAAACATTTAATCCAAGGGGCTCTTTTTATCTTTCATTCAATGCTCATATATATTTCCAAGAGTATTCTTGAATTGTACTAATGTTGTATTTTGCTGCTTGCTAGATTTTATTTCATAAATTATAGACTAATATAAACAAAGCTATTAACTGTGGATATGGTTTATTGATTGATCTCTTAAGGGTTTCAACTATTTTCTCAGGTGTGTGCTTTCCCATGGGAAAGGGAATGTTCCGGGTGGTTAATATACCTGTGGATGAAGCTGTTCTCCTTAATTCTAGGGAGAAGGCACCTTACTTAATGTGTGTTGAAGTTTTGAAATGTGAAACACTCAGGTAATGAGACGTTAAACAACAAATTAGAAGTTTCCTCTAATTGTCAGATGGTGATAGTTAAAACCATGTTTCAGTGTATTTGACCATTTGCTTTTGGCACTTATACTTATCACTTGATGTTATTGTATACACTTTTTCAACCTAGATTTATAACATTGTCCTATATATCACAAGTCAATTTGTAATTAATGTATCTTGTAGGAGAACATGGTTCATGTTCTTGTGTTCATCTTAGTTTTGACTAATGTTGTTTTCATTTTTTTCCTAGTCGTGCAAAGACAACTGATGCTCAAAAGCTCTCGAGAGGAGGAATTCCCTTAGCCAATGGCGATGCACAATTACGAAAGCCTCCTCCATGGGCATACCCTTTGTGGAGTCAAAATAATACTTGTAATTATGATTCTGATGGAATCTTAAAGTCGACTTCCCGAGCTATTGACCAAGCAATGGCTCGGTTATGGGAAGCAAAAGTGAAATATGTCCATGTTAGTTTGTCTGTTGAGAGTAAGATTGTTCAGGAGATTGACTCAGTATGGAAGATTCAACCAGATACCATTGATGGGAATGATAGACGTGACAAGTCAATGACAATCGGTGAAAAAACCCCAGAGTGGATTACTGTCAATCTGTCTGCAATCCCTGGGGTTAACATGGAAGATGTAGAGGATCAGGAGCCTTCAGCTTCAAAAGATCATCGTCGTGTTCCTAGCACAATTGCTATTGAGGAAGTAAAGGTGGGCCTGTAAGTGGAATAAATTGCTATAGGGATACTTTTGGGTAATTGACTGTCAATCAGACGATAAAAAAATTCAAGTCAACTGTTTTTTCTGGGTTGGACCTTTAATTTTTGTGGAATGATTATTCTTCATGATACTTGATGTTTCATGTCTCATTTAGCAATAAAATATCATGATTTGTGATATATGTATTTGATGTTGTAAGAAAGAAAATTTAAGAAAAAATGAGTGATTACTCAGAAATATCTGATAAATGCATGGATGTTCTGTCCTCTTGTATAAGCTATGCTGTCTAATTGTATAATGTCTGGATGTTATGTCTTGTATCATCTATGCTTATTTAGTTTTTCATATAATGCCTATTTATCTCATTAGCAAGGATTTTTTTTTTCAACAGTATGTCTTAACTATCTTAATAAACTTGTGGTTTTATCATGCTACTATAGTCAAACTTTTAAAAGGAATATGAAGTTTGAGCACTTAATTATATGTGATTCTTGGTAGGCAGCAGCAGCTAAGGGACAAACTCCTGGGCTTCCTGTTAATGTTGCTGGTCAGAATTCCCAGGATACAAAACCAAAGGTAATTACTTTTTTCCTTCTGGTGCTTCATTCTTGCATGTGTCCCTTCATATCTATCTGTCTGTTTAACAGTTGATGGATGGTGGCATTCGAAAACCTGGTGATGCATTGTCCGGTGAACTTTGGGAGAAGAAGAAAGAGCAAATCCGGAGGTCATCAGCATTTGGAAAGTTACCTGGTTGGGACTTACGTTCTGTGAGTTACTACTATCTTTCTTCCCTTTCTAGTGGAGAATTAAGAGTGAAACTCGAGCAAAATTTTCCACTGAAGAAATTTTACTGTTCTTCAGTGATACAATCAATCTATAGAATTGATTGACTATATTGATAAGAAGCACCAGAAATATTACTTCATCATTTTATATTAATGGAGTCTCTCACACATAGGTACTCAATAGATAGCTGAAATGTTTCAGAGAACTTGATATTGGTTTATCAGAGATAAATGGAAGGGTTGAGATAAGGAATGAATGTAATATTACTTCCCCTTCTTTCAGCATTGTAAAGTGTTCCTAGTGCATGCACATATTAGTGCCCCCATAAAATTTTCTGTGAGAATTCAGAAAATTCAAGAATGACAGGACTCTCAATAATCTCTCTAAGGGATCTTCGTTTCCTAGTGTTTTGATTTTTCACAATTGAACCTGAAACCTGATACTCTTCAAGGGTAGGAAAGAAGCAAAAATATGTATAAAAAAGGAAGAGGCAGGAAATCAGTCTGCACTAGACTACTACTTTGAAAGGTGTTGTAGTGTGGCAGATGAAAGAACTTTCCTTAATTGAGTTTGAGACATATATTGAGACTAAATAAATTTGATTATCTTTTGTAGGGCATAAGTTTTCTCCTGAAGACAAAATCCTGCATGTTATAAAATAAACATTTTTTTGGTATACCTGAGACCCTAAATCAGTTAGAAGATATTGTAAGCTTGAAGTAAAATAGATTGCAATGTGCTTTACTGTAACAGCTCATTTGGAAATTCATAAATAATAATGGAGTGAACCTTGAATCTATGGCCTGATCACTTACACAAAATTCATAAGGATCTGATTTTTAGATTGATTACATTAGCAGAAGTGTCCAACAAACTACATTGTCTTTTTGACTGATTGCTATATTATATTATATATTTTTTTCTTAAAAACCCTAGGTTATGCATCATCCATAATAAACATTGCAACTCAAGTATTTGTTGATGCATTGAAAATGATTATATATATATTTTTCATTGCTATGTTTTTTTTAGAATAGTCGATGCATTACAAGGCATTACATTTCTACTTCGCCATGCCTTATTCTTTTTTCTCAAGTAAACAGATTATTGTGAAGAGTGGAGATGATTGCAGACAGGAGCACCTAGCCGTACAACTAGTTTCACATTTCTATGGTAATTACAAATGTTGAGGATTTTGTTTGAAACTTTGAATTGTGACCCATGGTTAGACTTTCCCAAGTAAGACGCTGACAGCTTTGCTTAATTTCCTTCATTGGATTATTGCTAATTTCTCGAGGATATGGACTATCCTTAAGATATACACACTTCAAAGGAATCATAATGTTATCCTTTTGCACAAGTGATGTTGTTGAGCATGTTATCTTTTGAGTTGATCATATTGATTACATGTTTTACTATTAGAAATGATTGTTTGCACAAACAGTTGTATAACAATCAAGGTTGCGAGGTTGATGTGTATATATATATATATATATATATATATATATATCCTATGGACACTTGATGTGTGTGTGTGAAGATACATCACAAAGTGTATATATATATATATATATATATATATATATATATATATATATATATATATATATAAATGTCAATGATTTGTGTCTTTGTGATGTATCTTCTACTTTTAATAAACTTGAAGGCAATTTAATAAGCATTAAGGTGGTATTTGATATGAGATAATCTTGTAACATTCTCATTGATTTTTCAGTTGGGAATGTTAATCATTTACCTTGGTTGAGTTCTATTTAGTAATTTAAAATTTTAAGTAACCTAGTTTACTTTGTATGTGAATCTAAATTGTTTGTGAGGGTGGTGGTAACCAAGATAAGGTTATTCACGGTCGTGTCAGTTGTAACTATTTGTGGTCTTGTCTTTGAGTTCTTTGTAAGACTGTCAATTGTTATTTGACTATGTGAGAGTCACTTGTTCTGGACCACCTGATCCATCTTTCACTTATTGAGAGATTTAAGTGTTGAAGGCAATTTTCTCTGCTTCAACATTCGACACAGGGAATGTTATGCTTAATAAACCTGCAAACCATCTTATGATTATCACTATTAACTTCCAACTTCTTATCCTTCATCTACCTCTTCCCTCATTTCACTGCTTCATACTGATCTTATAATAAATTATAGGACAAAAACATCATTCTCACATAAAATCCTATATCATGCGATTATGATGAGGCCGAAGTTGTAGGCCAAAGAACTCTTGTAACATTGTAACTTAAAAGTGATTTAAAAAATGTGAATACATGGTTAAAGTAGATCTCTGAAAATTTTCATCTTATTGTTTCTTGATAATAAAATTTGACTCTTTACTAGAATGTTGTGTTTTTAATATCAGATATATACCAAGAGGCTGGTCTCCCACTGTGGTTAAGACCTTATGAGGTTCTTGTTACATCTTCTTATACATCACTAATCGAGACTATCCCTGATACGGTGATTCTTCTCTCCATTAAGAATTTATTGCTATCTCCTTCCTGGTATATATAAATTTCTGTTGATTCTCAATATTTTATGTTTTTTTTTGCAGGCCTCAATTCATTCAATAAAGAGTAGATTCCCTAATATCTCAAGTCTGCGCGACTTTTTCATAGCTAAATATGAAGAAAATTCATCAAATTTCAAGCTTGCACAAGTATTCAAATTTCTAAATTGTCACTTTATTTTGTTTGGTTGACCATCAAAATTGATCGATTATGACATTCTTTGTGATAATTCACTTATATGTATGCATGCTCTCAGTTACATCTTTAGATAAGATACTTGCAGCAATTCTTTTATTGTCCCTTTTGAAATTTTTTGTTTGTTACAAATCTAGATGCTTTAAGGTGACTTTAGTATACAACTAATATGACAGTGCTTTCTCACTTGTGGTGTGGAATTGCTACGCAAATGTCAGGTTTCTTTACATCTTCACCTTTATTCTCAAAGTTCCAATTTTGTTTGATTATAAGTGCTTAATTGAAAAGTTGCTTTGTGATATGAATCTGTCCCCTAATATGATATTTCTCGCATGTGCTATCAAATTTTCTATGGGATTCATTTTTGGTATTTCTGCAGGACATATAGATTCAGCTACTTGCAAACTCTTATATGCCATTTGTTACTGGATTTTCTCATTGGAGAATAACACTTATTATCCTGCTCTTATTTGGTTGCTTGACAGAGAAACTTTGTTGAGAGCATGGCAGGATATTCAATACTATGTTACCTGCTTCAGGTACTCCTGGGTACAACTTCCTTCAAGTTTTTCTGAATTTAGCTTGTCATGTTTGCTCAAACATTTGAATGCTGTAATTAATTAAATTCTATTCACTTTGATTGTTTAGGTGAAAGATAGACACAATGGTAACATCTTGTTGGATGAAGAAGGGCACATTATTCACATTGATTTTGGTTTTATGCTATCTAACTCTCCTGGTGGTGTAAATTTCGAGAGCGCACCATTTAAATTAACTCGCGAGTTTCTTGAGGTGAGATAATTGGAGTTATGTTCAGAATCTATTTACAGCATTATTTTTAGTGTTTGACAATGTCCCTTCGATGCTAGGTGATGGACTCTGATGCAGAAGGAAGTCCTAGTGAGTTCTTTGATTATTTTAAGGTGATAAACATTGTTCTTTGTTGATGGTAGATTGATGTTGGAACTTGGCCAGTTCCCGTAACTTTCTGTTCTCCACGTATGGGAAACGAAAGCTTAAACTTTGTGTTTCCAAGAGGAAAAGGCAGGCAGATTAGGTTTTTTACTGCTACATTTGGTTCTTGCCTAGCATCTGGACCATTCTTCTTTCACAACATGCAAGTAGGATTGGTATTTGGTGTTGGAACTTGGAGGTGGCTAGGGTGAATAGCCTTCTTTTCGAAGCTTGAACGATTTCGGTCCTACGAATTTGTTAGCGCAGCGGAAAATACAACAAACAAACGGAAATCAAGAGAACACAGCGATATACGAGGTTCGGGGATAACTTGCCCCTACTCCTCGGCGTGTCCGTAAGGTGGACGAAGCCTTGATCTTCGGTAGATCAGACCCCGGATGAAACCGGCTAATAAAGAGCTCCTTCTCGGTGGAGTTACCTCTCCACAATCAATCTCAAAGATGAAAGAATAAGCACAGAGATCAGAAGGAAATGAAACTGAGGCTATCACAATACAAACTTACAGCACAAGCCTCACTATCCTGCTTCAAACAGATGCGAGCCTCAAACTCCCCGAGAGCAAGGTCCTCCTTGCACCACCTCGGGCAGAAAGGCTTCAATGAGTGCAAGTCAGCAGGAACACCAGAACAGGAGCAAAGATCAAGAAGAGCACAGCACAGCTAGGGTTTTTCAATCTCAACGTTAACCCTCTTCCTCTTCTTCCTCTTGCTTTTAAACAGCCTCCATCAACGGCCTCTGAGTTCACTGCAGGATCACCTGATCATCCTCTGCAGCTCAGATCCCATTGTTGCCTCAAAGCACGGCGAAGCTGATCTCGTCAACCCTGCGCAAAAACTAAAGCAAACTCTTGACCTTTCCCATTCTTCATCAAATTCAAACGCCAAACGCCAACCTGCAACTTGATCAGGGATTAGCGAAGCAAAGCAGCAAAGTAATCGAAGTACAGCAGTAACGATCAGAATAAAGTATAATCGATCAAGCAATCGATTAAAAACCATAGTCCTTTCTCATCTACGCGTGTAATCGATCGACTGATCGATTACACATACCCTTAATCGATCAGCCGATCGATTAAGGACACGGTAATCGATCAATCGATCGATTACCGCTCGTCAATGCCATTCCCAAGCCTTGTGATCGATTAGCCAATCGATTTCCTCTGAATCTGTGGATTTCCGAAAACTCACAGAAGGTATCGTAGTCGATCACCTGATCGATTACTGTTGATTCTGTGGATTTCCCTAAATTTCTCACAGAATGTTCTCTAATCGATCATATGATCGATTAGAGTCTTCAACGAACTCTCAATCGATCAGCTGATCGATTGAAACTTTGTTTAATCGATTTACTCATCGATTAAGCCCGAATGATCTTCAATTGGACTAACTTGGGTCTCACCCGAGTGTAGTCCGGTTCAGAGAACAAGCTACCGAGCCCTCTCTGACCTAGTCTGGAGAACGAGCTACCGAGCCCTCTCCGACTTCGTCCGGTCCAGAGAACGAGCTACCGAGCCCTCTCTGACCTAATCCGGAGAACGAACTACCGAGCCCTCTCCAACTCAAAACGGTCCAGAGAACGAGCTACCGAGCCCTCTCTGACCTAATCCGGAGAACGAGCTACCGAGCCCTCTCCAACTCAAAACGGTCCAGAGAACGAGCTACCGAGCCCTCTCTGACCTAATCCGGAGAACGAGCTACCGAGCCCTCTCCAATCCTAACCGGTCCAGAGAACGAGCTACCGAGCCCTCTCTGACCTAATTCGATCAGTCAGAATATGAACTTAAATCGTTGTCAACATCAAAACAACAATCAGGACAAAACCGCATCAACATTTGGTAAGACTAAAATTATGGCCTTAGATTTCAATGAGAAATAATTTATATCACAATGACAAATTCCATATTGCTAAATCCAAGTGGTTGCAAATTGCAATTTACTTGTTTGACAACAGTTGCTCTCAAATAGCTGGGTAACTCTATTTTTCAGATCTATATATCCTTTAGGTAGCTAGGTTACACTTTTTTTCTATGTTGGCAATCTTTTAATTGAAATGAAAATATATGCTAGAATTGAGATAATTAAAACAAGGAGTTTTATGCATAAAATATGATTTATTTTCCTAGTAGAATCAAAATTCTCTTTGTTTGTCCATAATCATCATCATTGTCAAGCTATATAAGCCCAACTCTTTAGGTTGGCTGCATAGATCTTATTTGTCAATTGAACAAGATGCAAGGCTATCACCAAAGATATTAAAATTAAGTCATTCTTTAGTAAGATTGCTAGTGTTTGTATTGGTCTGAAAATTTACTGGAACACCAATTTCTAACTGTGCCAGTCGGAGAATTTAGATTCATGATTTGAGCTTTCTACATCTCCAAAAATATCAACTGGTTTAGAATAAATTGTCCGAGTTTTATGTTTCAATCAAACAAAAATATTCCTTTGTTGTGGAAACAGATATCTTGTACGTCCAGGTCAAGTTCACCAACCAACAAGTACACAAGGAATGGAAATTTTAGTGAGGGTGAGGTACCGTGATTTTTATTTGGTGATGTTAGGTTAAACAAAGATCTTATTTCTTATGGGCATAAGAGAGAGATTCATTGACCGGAAAACTAAGAGGATCCTCCACCATGGGAAACTGCCTAATGAACAATTACTATTTTTTCGGAAACCTAAACAACAAACGTATTTTGGCTTTAAGAGTCCAAATTACCATAACCCTTGCTCATTTTATTTAGTTTGATAATCTCTTTTCCTTAGTGATTCTTGAATTTATGCAGCAAGAAAATTGCCAGGTAAATTCATTGCTAAATCTATGGCTCTGCCTGTAGGACTCTGGATTCCCTTGCTTTAGAGGAGGAACTCGAACAATTCAAAATTTGAGGAAGAGATTTAATTTAAGCCTTACAGAAGAGGTCTAATTGTTTATTCAAATTTATGTTAGTTTTATAGCAAATATTGTTGGATTTAACTGTTTAATTGATGTTCAAACAGCAATGTGTCTCCTTGGTGCTTTCCTTGATCAGTAGCAGCTTAGATGCATGGCGAACAAGGCAATATGATTATTACCAGAGGGTACTTAATGGAATCTTATGAGGTGCCGTGTCAAAGTATTACAATTTACAATTTTTTTCCTCTCTCCATCTACTTGTGCAAAGAAAGCTCACAAAACATGCCAAACAAAGCAGTTTGTTTCTGTTTGTTAGTAGGGATGATCTTCTTCACCAGGTGGGCTAACTACTATCTGTGACTCCATTGAAATTTGTGAATACCCTAGAAGAAAACTTCAAGCCTTTGTTGTAAAGAAAATCTGATGCTCGGCATAATCCAGTTTTAGATGGAAATCCAAGACTGCTATACGGTTTTGTTTTAGTCAGTATGAGACATATCTCCATTTTGTCATTGGCATTATAGTAGGGCAGTCAAGATAGAGATAGATCCGAGTGGATTGTACAGACCCCCTAACCTGGCTAAGAGTAGTGACATTAGCATCTCAGGTGATTGGAGTGATACGACAGCTTGAGATTCAAGAAATGACAAATGTTTGTTCGGTGAAACTAATGGAGCCGCTATTGCTTCATATGTTTTTGTCACATTTTTGTGTTATTAGATCACATTTTTCATTGCAAATCCGTGAGCATCACATGTTGATGCATTCAACATAGTTTTTGTGATATTGTTTGTATGTAATTTTAATCCTTTCGTGATCTCTTCTTTACATTCCGCTTTAGAACACACTAGCACCAAGCTTGTTCATTTTTGCATTGCCTGAAGGAGATGTAACATTTTGGTGGAATGTTTTTTTTTCAATGGTCATTAAAAAATTCTAATTGTTTGATTATTAATCTGAGGGTTTTTTTTTTAAAAATTTATTTATGTTGTCATTGCAGTATTAAACATATTCTTTCACTTTAAAATCTTAGATATCATAAATTGCAAAGAACTAATTATATTGTCAAACGTGTTTTAGCTCTAGCCTTGGCTACAATTCTGATTCTTGTTTATGTCTTTCAAGAAATTAATTATATTTTTGTCAAACGAAATTTTAAAGAAACATCTTCATGCCCTGAAAACCAAATCGCTACGGTGATTCGATAGGAAGGAATGGAGTGGAATCAAACGCTGATGGCTAATGAGTCTAAAAAAGAATGGAATTTTATCTAAATGAGATTAAAGTGGGTGATACGCCCCGATACCGAACTGCTGCAGCAGTTTGGGGATAGAAAACAGAGAATAGATGAAGGGAAAAGTCAACTTCTTATTATCCAAAGACAAGCCAAACAAGCCTATAAATAGGCTTTTACAATAGACCATCTCAACATGAACAAATAAAATAAAAGACTCGGTTACCTAAAAACTCGGAACGACTCAGTTACCTAAAAACTCGAACAAACTTAAAAGACTCGGACAAATTATCTAAATATTTAACACCCTCCCTTAAACTGAAGTCGGCAGAAATCAGTTTAAGAGAAAACAACAGCAGCACGTGAATAGACTCCAAGTAGATCACGTAACCTCAAATGTAGCTAACTTGAGAGGCTTGGTCTGTATATCTGCAACTTGATCTTCACTTCGGCAATAAACCAGTCTGATTGTTCCATCATTGCTTGCAACGGGAGCAAAAACTTCTGTATAATCAATTCCATACTCTTGCTTATATCCCTTAGCTACTAGACGCGCCTTATACTTGTCAACTTCACCATTTTCTTTTATTTTTGTTTTGAAGACCCACTTTACACCAATGGTTTTGTGTCCTTTTGGAAGATCAGTTAACTCCCAAGTATTATTTCTTTCAATGGCTTCAATTTCATCATCCATCGCCTTACGCCATTTTGCATCTTTGACGGCACTTTCAAAGGTTGTAGGATCACAATATGAAAATAAAGCAAAATGTATAAGAGGATCATCACCTTGATCAATTCCAGTCACCTCATAATTAGACATCCATGCTGGTCTTCTTCGAACACGTTGTGGCCTTTGCGATTCTACTTCCATTGAACTTTGATCTGCTATAGGAGTATTTTGAGAGATTTCCTCATGTTGCTTATCCTCCATAGGTTGTTGTACTTTCTCATCATCATCAAGATCTGCTGGGATTTGTTGTTTATCCTCCATAGATTGTTGTACTTTCTCATCATCATCAAGATCTGCTGGGATAATTCTTTTAACACAATTTTGATTCCATGGCCAAGTGTCTTTTTCATCAAAAATAACATCACGACTTATAATGATTTTCTTAGTGCAAGGATTATATAATCTATAAGCTTTTGATGTATTACTTATACCAAGAAAAATGCATTTTTCACCTTTGTTGTCTAACTTCTTTCTCCTTTCATCTGGAATATGAGCATAAGCAATACATCCGAAAATCCGAAAATGATCAACCGTTGGTTTTCTTCCACTCCAAGCTTCCTCTGGTGTCATATTTTGAACAGATAATGTGGGACTTCTATTCAATATATGGATACTCCAATTAACTGCTTCTGGCCAAAAATTTTTAGGAATACCACTTGTCGTTAGAAGGCTTCGCACCATATTCATAATAGTGCGGTTCTTCCTTTCACATATACCATTCTGTTGGGGTGTGTAAGCAGCTGTAAGTTGTCTTCTGATTCCATGATTCTCACAAAAATTTGCAAATTCATGTGAGTTATATTCTCCACCACGATCTGTACGCAGAACTTTAATCGAATTGCCACTTTCTTTCTCGACAAGTACTTTATAATTTTTGAAAGCAGTAAAGGCTTCGGATTTTTCTTGCAAAAAATAAATCCATATTTTGCGACTATAATCATCAATAAAGGTAATTATGTATCTTTTACCTCCATTAGAATGTGGTGTTATTGGCCCGCAAATATCTGAATGGACAAGCTCCAATGCCGCCTTTGCTCTCCAAGATTTTCCCTGGGGGAATTGATTACGGTGTTGTTTGCTAACAACACATTCTTCACAAACTTGAGAAGGATTTGTAATTTGAGGAAGACCGATCACCATATTCTTTTGTTTTAGTGTTTTTAATCCACTAAAATTTAGATGTCCATAACGAAAGTGCCATAACCATGCCTCATCATCAGATTTTGCTGAAAAACATGAATGAGATGTTGTATGAAGATAAAGTGGAAACATACGATTGGCTGTCATGTTAACTTGCGCAATTAATCCCAACTTTGCATCTTGAATGCGACAAACTCCTTCTTTAATAGCAATTTCATATCCTTTTTCTTGTAGTTGACCCACACTAAGCAAATTAGTCTTTAAATCTGGCACAAAAAGAACATTAGAGATAGTATGGGTAGTATTTCCTTTTGCTTGTATGGTTACCTTTCCCTTTCCCATAACAGAAATTGTAGAGTTGTCGCCAAATTTGACAGAACTGCGAAAGGTTTCATCTAAGTCAGAAAATGTATCCTTCTCCCCACACATGTGGTTGCTGCAACCTGTATCTAAATACCATACATGTCGTTGAGTTTTCTCTTTCTCATGACATACCATCAAAAGAGACACTTCTTCTTCTTCTTCTTCTTCTTCTGCAAAGTTAGTCTGATCTCCATTTTGTTTATTCAAATTAGTGTAACATTCTGATCTATAATGGCCATACCTATGACATCGGTAACATTCAACATTGGACTTGTCTGCTGACTTTGTTCTATCAGTTGTTGAATAATAACCTCCACGTCCTCTTCTTTGAAAATAATTCTCTTGATGTTGATTTTGTTGTTGGTTTCCTTGATCGTTGTTGTATCTTCCTCCTCTTCCTCGACCTCTACCTCTTCCTCGTCCTCTATCACTTCTATAATTTGTAGAGTGATTTTCTGATAAAGCCTTCAATGCTTGCTCCTCTTTTTCATATTGATTGATTTTCTGCTCATGAACCAATAATGAACCTTGTAATTCATCAATTGAAAGTGTACTTACATCATTTGCTTCTTCAATGGCGCAGACAACAAAATTAAATTTTGGTGTCATAGATCGAAGGATTTTTTCGATGATGAGAACATCCTCTGTCTTGTCACCAAGGATCCGCATTTTATTGACGATTGTCATCGTTCTTGAAAAATATTCTGAAACTGATTCTCCTGATTTCATTCGGAGCATTTCAAACTCTGAACGAAGTGCTTGAAGCTGCTGCCTCTTAGCTCTTGTCGTGCCTTGGTACTTCTTTTTCATAGAATCCCAGATATCTTTTGCAGTATCCTTGCAGAGAATGGTTTCCAAGATTGAACGATCTATAGCTTGGAAGAGATAATTCTTTGCTTTAAGATCTTTCAATTGCTCTTCTGTTAGCGCAGCATCTTCTTTTGATTTTTCTACTCCAGAAATCACGACCGTCCAATATTCTTTGGACCTTAAGAAATTTTCCATGAGCATGCTCCAATGGTCATAGTGACCATCAAAGCGTGGAATTGCAGGTTGCACAAAATTACTTTCGGATTCCATTGAAGGGGATAATTCTGATACCTGACACCGGCGTTGCGATTCCTTGCGTCTGCTTGCTGGCGATCGCCTTCGGATGTTGGGCGATCTGCACAAAGAAGCTATGCTTTTGCGGAATAAGAGTATGAGGAGATTGCAAAATATGTTGATTGATCTTCCATGGTCAAGGCCGTGGTGAAAAGGAAATTGATCAAAGTTTCCTTGCAGATGGAAACTGATCGTCACAGGGGCTTCTGGAAACCTTGCAGGTTGCACAAAATTCAATGATCTTATTTGCTCCTCCTTCTTCTTCTCTGCTTCGCCCGAAAAATAAGTGTTGATCGTGATTTTGCGCTGCTCCGCCCGACGCCGTCGAAGGATCTCTCAATGGCTCTGATACCACTGATACGCCCAGATACCGAACTGCTGCAGCAGTTTGGGGATAGAGAACAGAGAATAGATGAAGGGAAAAACCAACTTCTTATTATCCAAAAGACAAGCCAAACAAGCCTATAAATAGGCTTTTACAATAGACCATCTCAACATGAACAAATAAAATAACAGACTCGGTTACCTAAAAACTCGGAAAGATTCAGTTACCTAAAAACTCGAACAAACTTAAAAGACTCGGACAAATTATCTAAATCTTTAACAATCAGTGATCTCGAATGAGACGATAGATCTTTGCCGCATCATGATGGTTTGTTTGACTAATTTAATTCATTTAGCTAGTTTTACATGTCTAGTTTGTATCATTTGTCAACATGCTCGACTTGTTTGTCGATCTAATTCACATGGATTTAACATGTCCCACAGGATGACTCATTTGGCTAGCTTGCCTAACCTCAACATAACCCTCTTGGTCCATCGAGACCTTCAATAATTGTGATGATAGTAATTCTTTCTTAACACATTTTATAATTTATTATTTAAGCCATATATTACAGCATTCGATATAATTTATAATTTATAATTTAAAAATTTATTTAAACGATTTATAATGGTGGTCTCGATTTAGCAACCTCTCTCTATGCTTAATTCACCATTTGATATAATTTACAATTTAAGGGCATCTCCAATGGGGGTATCTCCACATATCAAATATTGCCCATTAGAGGAGATATTTGTTAAGGGATTAGAAATCATCGGGCAAAAATATCAAATATCGCCCATTAGAGGAGATATTTGTTAAGGGATTAGAAATCACCGGACAAAAATATCAAATATCGCCCATTGGAGGAGATATTTGTTAAGGGATTAGAAATCACCGAGCCAAAAGTTTTGCCCGGTGATTTCTAATTATTAATTATAAAGAATAATATAATAATTAGAATTAAATAAAAATAAGATATTTAGTTGGTGTTTAATTAAAAAATTAGAAATTAGAAATAATTTTATTTAAATATAAATTAATAAAATGACAGTGAGATCCATAAATATTTAGTTGGTGAGATATTTAATTATGATATTTGGAAGTGAGATATTTGATAGGTGGGACCCATAAATATTTGGTTTGTGGTATATTTCATTATGGAAGTTGGGATATTTGAAAGATGAGATATTTGATTGATGATGTGGATGTGGAAATCACAAATATTCGATGGAAATATTTCTTACTACTGTGGATGCCCTAAGTGAAATATTACCATGCACATCCACTATATTTTATTATTAGCAATGAATTTTAACGATGAAATATTTTCGTCGCAAATTGATAATGAAATTAATGACGAACTCTTATTTAGTCGTCAATTAGTGACGAATTTGACGATAAAAATAATTTGGCTGTGGAATTAGCAATGTAATAATTTTCATCACAAAAATCATCGTTAAAATTTTATTTATCACAAAAGTCATCGCAATTTGACGACGAATCAAGGGTTCATCGTCAAATTCTATGACGAATCACAGATTCGTCGCCAACTTGGCGATGAATCCGTGATTCATTGCCAATTTTTGAGACAAATCCCTGATTCGTCGTCAACTTCATGTGATGAATCATGGATTCGTCGCTAAGTTGGCGACGAATATGAATTCGTCGTCAAAAACTCTAATTTTAACCCAGTCGACCAAGATCTTTTCTTTCCCCGATCCCTGATTTTTCGATCTCCTCTCCTCTTTGCTCCATCCGGCGATCGCAATCCAAGTTCCGACGACTGTGACGATGACAACGATGAGCTAGGTGATGACACGATTTGGTAAGCTCTTCTCTCCTCTCTCTTTTCCCCTCCCCTTTTCTCCCCTCTCACTGCCGGCGCCCGATTTGGCTAGCCGGTTGTCGCTTAGGCCGACCGGCATGCCGTTTTGGCTGACTGGCCGGTCAGTTGGGTTGGGCGCCGGCCGACGATGAGGGCAGACGGTGAGGGCGCGGGCCGATGGTGAGGTTGGGGCCGAGGCTGCAGAGGCCATTGACCGATCAGTCTAGCCGGTTGCTGAGACCACTAACCGACTACCCGACGGCTCAAGGAGGCTAGGTGGCTCATGAACAAGGATGTTAACCGGATGGTATTTTGGTAGAGAGTAAATCAAGGATTAGGAAGATCTAATGTGAAAGATGATTAATGAGTTTCTTCATGCAATTGATTTGCTTCGTAAAAGCCAATCTGATAAAATTGTAGAAAGGTTGTTTGACATTAGTTGGTGGCATTAGGAGCAGGTATAGCCAGAGTGACATAATGCTTTTGATGAGGAAGTGATGGAGAAGAATCAGTGGCACAATGAAGATCTTATTATGCTTTTGATAGCATTGTCAATTGATTTGTGAATAGAGGTCGAAGAGGCTTGAGGCAACTAGAGATGACTTTTTGATTGTGAATCTTTTATCTAATATTATTGCTAGACTAATTTAGCTTGGACCGTTAGCCTTTTGGTCATTCAAAATTACTAATATTATTTAGCTTTCAATATAATTCCATTCATTATCTTTATTATATAATATGACTTCGTAATATTATTTGTGAGGTCTCATTATTTATGCATTTGGTTTTGCACCTGCTTTTATCTGTTAGTAAATATAATAAGTTTTTTCATGTTCCTCATTTAACAAATATTTATTACTTTATCTCATAACAATTTTGGTTGACAGTTTCGACGTGTGGCCATAGACAGAGTACTCCTAGCTAGTCTGCTTTCGACACCTGACACTGTACCTACGTCCCACCCTGATTCGACAAGACCATCCCATGTACTTTCGTCGGATTCGTCGCCATTGCAGTCTCCAGGTCCTTTGCTCAGACAGTCCGTTATTGAGTTGCAAGATATTCAGAAGTATATAGTCTCTTATCGAGATTCGTAAGTATTTAAAAATTTAGTATTCTTGATTTTAGCTAAAAACAAAGCCTTATAACTTTTTATGATCTCCATGCCTAATATATTTGTGTTGTACCACAAGTAATATTTATCTTTTGTGATCCCTGTTTGTATTCATTTTGGAGGCCATTTATATTTTTTTATCATCTTTGTAGTTGTTTTACTCCCATGGTCCTGTAAAAGTTCCCTATATCTTGATATCTGTTGGATGAACAATTAACTAGCCCATATAATAAAGCACTTGTGGCTGCTCTAATATATAGTGATTTAGCTAGTTACCCTTGTTGGGTTATTTATCAACTAGTACACCTTATAATTTTGATCTATATATGCTACTTCCCCAGTCAGCTACATTGGCTAGTAAGTTTTCAGAGTTAATGCCACCTTCTTATAGTGGGTGATGATTTTGTGTTGCAAGTTGATATTTAAGATGTTATCACTGAACTGTAGCTAAAAGAGGAACATTAGTGACTAGGAAGCCATATAACAAAAAGTATATGTAATGCTTTAGTCATGATTTTTGTTACTTGTTATAGCAGATCTGTGTAATTATCTATGGCTTTAGCATTTTAATTATATGTTTTCTATATATAATGGTTGTCTTATTAATTTTTTTGGATATTCACTTTTCATATTATGTAGTTTATTTAACAATGTTTATTTGAAATTTTAGGATAGATTTCAAAATTCTGTATCTGTTATTCAAGAGATTAATAAAATAGTGAATAACCATTGGGGAGGAGCTTCAATGATATATACCAGCATTCTAGCACCCACAAAAGAGTTATAGTACAACGAATTTAAGGTATATATCCCCTTCAGTTGATATATCAAATTAAAATGAATATATAATCAATTATTTTTTGAATTTTCAATTTTAGTGGGCATTCAATTGAGACTCATCTGAAGAATTGAAAATAAAGAGAATCTTTAAGAAAAAAAAATATGGGGATCACATTCGGTATGTACTCAATCATGTAAAAACTAAGGAAAAAGTCATCCTGCATCACTGAAGAAAATTGGGCTAGGATTGTCGATTTTTTGCAAACTGAGAAGAGTAAACAAAGGAGTCACCAGAACAAATCAAATCAAATTTATAATTCTGAAGACTCATCTGTGACATATGCGGGAGACTTAATCAACATTGATGAACATACACATAGATTGATAAATATTTTATAAACACTAAGTTACTAAATTGATTTTAAACTATTATATTATTTCTAGCAATGTATTTTTAGACTAAAGAAATAGGAAAGGAGTCACTATTCATAGGCACTTTTACTTACATATTTCAAAAGAAAGATAAGACTTGGAGCAGAGATAAAGCTAGAACTATTAAGGTTTGGATTAAACTTGTATCTTAATTTCTAACTAAATTAGATTCTAATAGTTATGTACCTACTCTATCTAACTTATTGAATGTGTTTGTATTATAATACAGAAAAAATATAATCAGCTAGAGCTAGCATAGAGAAGTTCAAGTATCAGTGATAACAATGATGAATCTAAGTCCTCTGTTGGGAATGATCTGAATATCAGGTTGAAGGAAAGTGGGGGATCCAAGGGAGGGGGAAGGATATTGGGAATGAGTTCTTTGAGCAGAACCCATCAAGTTGCTGGTACATCTTCATCCACCCCACTAACAGTAAGAGCGCAAATAAAAAGTCTAACTGAAGAGGTTACAAATTTGAAGGACATAATTTTGTAAAGGAATGAAGAAATGAGAGAAATGTGCCGACAATAGGATTTCATAGTGCGACATCTTCAGTTAGGCTTCTCTCCGAGTCAGCCTCTTGGTTCTGGTGATAACAATAATGATGATGATAAGTCTAGTTGTGTATAATTTTAATTTTTCTTAGAATTAGTGTTGCTTCATATTTATTATTTTATTTGTAAATTTTTTATTTTTTATTATTAATTAGTACTGTTATTTTGGATTGGAACAGGTTGGTAAGATCAAGGATGATGGTAAAGTAAGTATTTACATATTATAGTTAATTTATATAAAATAATATATTTTATATTTTATTTTCTGATGTAAGAAAAGAAGAAGAAGTATAGAGGATTAGAAAGTGGAGCAAAAAGTATCTTCCGAGGACGATGATATTTTTGTATCTAGTCGTCGTTTTGAGACTTTGATATGAGATATTTTGATTTGGATATGTTGATGTATTTTTGGATATATTTAATTTATTTATTTTAACTTGTACTATGATGACTTGTTTGTTTAGAATGATGTTGGAATGACTTGTTTATTTAGATTGATGTTGGATATGATGTTGTAATGATTTGTTTATTTAGAATGATATTAGATATGTTGAATATTGAATTGTTTGTTTGTTTTGAATGATGTTGGATTGGTAAATGTAAATTGTTTTAGAATGTTGTTAAGTATGGCTTATATGTAAAGTTGGAGAATGAAACAGGATTAGGTTGGTTTATGTAA
>NC_133865.1:4347281-4376092 GCF_044706935.1 Curcuma longa | reverse complement strand
TGATATGACTAAATAACTACATCAAATGAGTCCATGTGAACTGATGCCATTACCTTTGTCATATGTGCATGGCTTTGGACTGAATCCAAAATGTTATTCTCCAGCGACTCATAATCTTGTACTCACCTGGATTATTATGGAACTTCACATGGAGACCACTTGTGCTTTCTGCTGTTGCTGAAATGAACTTGGGAAGTGAAAAAGTTATATTGAGTTTGTCAAGCAAATTTATGAATCATTTTAGTTTTAGTTCATAGTTTTTTGACATATCATATGTTTCTTTGAGACAAACATCAGTTGTTCCTCAAAATATATATTGCTATTTGTAGATCAGAAAAACCAGTAGCTGGATTCCTTTTTAAGGATATGATAATGACTAACACTTGTTAGGTTGATTGTTCTCTTCCTTTGTTTTTTTATTTTCTCCCAGTGAACAAATTTTCTTTTGCATTTTCACCACCCAATTATCGGTATATTGTTTTGGCAAATGGTAAATGGTAAATGAGTATTGGTGAATAATACTTTACTAGATTTTTGTGATATGCACCGATACAAATTGTTGTGATTATATTTCTCAGTATCTTTTCATAATTTTTCTCTTCATTGATGTGTTAGGTGATTTTTAGGAACCCAAAATCTTGTTGAGTTGTGGGGTTAGTGGAAGCTTGCTTACTGCTTAACTTTATGTGTTGCAGACGCGCCCTGGTTCTCAGTATAATGAAAGAGGGCATGATAAACCAGCTTTACCTAATAATGCGATAGCAGAAAGTCGAAAAAGTTCTTACTATGCTTCTTTGGAGTTTGTTCAGTTGTTATCTGACACATCTTATGGACTAGTGGACATATACCCTATTGAAGATCGCAAAATTGCTCTTCAAGAGGTTAAGCTATTTTCACTTATCTGTTCCACAGAGCATTTTCTAAAATGTTAGTTTCCTGGAATCATTGACATTTTTGGTTCTTTTGTTGACAGTCTCTTACTGAGGTCAATTCACATGTTGCCAAGGCCCAAATATGTGGAGGTTAATGAATTAATCTTATTTTCTTCCTCTGAAAATCCATCATCTATAGCTATACATACCATGCAGTTCTATCAAGTGTACATGAACTGCTAAAAATATTATGATATATGATGACAGCTGTTTGATGACATTTGGTTTTATTTGTAAAACATTTAATCCAAGGGGCTCTTTTTATCTTTCATTCAATGCTCATATATATTTCCAAGAGTATTCTTGAATTGTACTAATGTTGTATTTTGCTGCTTGCTAGATTTTATTTCATAAATTATAGACTAATATAAACAAAGCTATTAACTGTGGATATGGTTTATTGATTGATCTCTTAAGGGTTTCAACTATTTTCTCAGGTGTGTGCTTTCCCATGGGAAAGGGAATGTTCCGGGTGGTTAATATACCTGTGGATGAAGCTGTTCTCCTTAATTCTAGGGAGAAGGCACCTTACTTAATGTGTGTTGAAGTTTTGAAATGTGAAACACTCAGGTAATGAGACGTTAAACAACAAATTAGAAGTTTCCTCTAATTGTCAGATGGTGATAGTTAAAACCATGTTTCAGTGTATTTGACCATTTGCTTTTGGCACTTATACTTATCACTTGATGTTATTGTATACACTTTTTCAACCTAGATTTATAACATTGTCCTATATATCACAAGTCAATTTGTAATTAATGTATCTTGTAGGAGAACATGGTTCATGTTCTTGTGTTCATCTTAGTTTTGACTAATGTTGTTTTCATTTTTTTCCTAGTCGTGCAAAGACAACTGATGCTCAAAAGCTCTCGAGAGGAGGAATTCCCTTAGCCAATGGCGATGCACAATTACGAAAGCCTCCTCCATGGGCATACCCTTTGTGGAGTCAAAATAATACTGTAATTATGATTCTGATGGAATCTTAAGTCGACTTCCCGAAGCTATTGTCACGAAGCAATGGCTGAGTTATGGGAAGCAAAAGTGAAATATGTCCATGTTAGTTTGTCTGTTGAGAGTAAGATTGTTCAGGAGATTGACTCAGTATGGAAGATTCAACCAGATACCATTGATGGGAATGATAGACGTGACAAGTCAATTACAATCGATGAAAAAAATGCCAGAATGGATTGCTGTCAATCTGTCTGCAATCCCTGGGGTTAACATGGAAGATGTAGAGGATCAGGAGCCTTCAGCTTCAAAAGATCATGTCGTGTTCCTAGCACAATTGCTATTGAGGAAAGTAAAGGTGGGCCTGTAAGTGGAATAAATTGCTATAGGGATACTTTTGGGTAATTGACTGTGAGGATAAAATATTTTGAGTCAACTATTTTTTCTGGGTTAGACCTTTAATTTTTATGGAATGATTATTCTTCATGATACTTGATGTTTCATGTGTCATTAAACAATAAAATATCATGATTTGTGATATGTCATATATGTATTTGATGTTGTAAGAAAGAAAACTTAAGAAAAAGTGAGTGATTACTCAAAAATAGCTGATAAATGCATGGATGTTCTTTCCTCTTGTATAAGCTATGTTGCCTAATTCTATAATGTCTAGATGGTATGTCTTGTACAACTATGTTATTTAGTTATTCATATAATGTCTATTTATCTCAGTAGCAAGGATTTTTTTCAATAGTATGTCTTAACTATCTTAATGAACTTGTGGTTTTATCATGCTACTATAGTCAAACTCTTAGAAGGAATATGAAGTTTGAGCACTTAGTTATATATGCATATTTATTCTTGGTAGGCAGCAACAGCTAAGGGATAAACTCCTCCTGGGCTTCTTGTTAATGTTGCTGGTCAAAATTCCCATGATAAAAAACCAAAGGTACTTTTTCCTTCTGGTGCTTCATTCTTTCATGTGTCCATTGAATGAAATATCTATCTATTTGATGGATGGTGACATTCGAAAAACTGGTGATGTCCAATGAACTTTGGGAGGAGAAGAAAGAGCAAATTCGAAGGCCATCAGCATTTGGAAAGTTACTTGAGTGGGACTTAAGTTTTGTGAGTTACTAATATCTTTCTTCCCCTTCTAGTGGAGAATTAAGAGTGAAACTCAGGCAAAATTTTCCACTGAAGAAGTTTTACTATTCTTCAGTGATACAATCAATCTATAGAATTGATTGACTATCTGATAAGAAGCAGCAGAAATATTACTTCATCATTTTATATTAATGGAGTTTCTATACATAGGGACTTAATAGATAGTTGAAATGTTTTAGAGAACTTGATATTGGTTTATCAGAGATAATTGGAAGGGTTGAGATAAGGAATGAATGTAATATTACTTCTCCTTCTTTCAGCATTGTAAAGTGTTCCTAGTTCATGGACATATTAGTGCCACCATAAAATTTTCCGTGAGAATTCAAAAAATTCAAGAATGACAAGACTTCAAAAATCTCTCTAAGGGATCTTCATTTCCTAGTGTTTTGACTTTTTTTTCACAAATGAACCTGATACTCTTCAAAAGTAGGAAAGAAGCAAAAATATGTATTAAAAAGTAGAGGCCGAAAAACAATTTGCACTAGACTACTACTTTGAAAGGTGTTGTAGTTTCTTAATTGAGTTTGGTACATATATTGAGACTAAATAAATTTGATAATCTTTTGTAGGGTATAAGTTTTCTCCTCAAGACAAAATCTTGCATGTTATAAAATAAGCATTTTTTTGGTATTTCTGAGATCCTAAATTAGTTAGAAGATTGTAAGCTTGAAGTGAAATAGATTGCAATGTGCTTTGCTTTAACAGGTCTTTTGGAAATTCATAAATAATAATGGAGTGAACCTTGAATCTTTGACACGATCACTTAGACAAAATTCATAAGGATCTGATTTTTAGATTTATTACATTAGACGAAGTGTCCAACAAACTACACTATCTTTTTGACTGATTGCTATATTATATTATATTTATTTCTTAAAAACCACTAGGTTATGAATCATCCATGATAAATATTGCAACTCAAGTATTTGTTGATGCATTGAAATGATTAAATTTAATTTGTTTTTCATTATTATGTTTTTTTAGAACAATTGATGCCTTACATTTCAACTTGGCCATGCCTAATTCTTTTTCTCAAGTAAATAGGTTATTGTGAAGAGTGGAGATGATTGTAGACAGGAGCACCTAGTTGTACAGGTAGTTTCACATTTCTATGGTAATTACAAATGCTGAGGATTTTGTTTGAAACTTTGAATTGTCACCAATGGTTAGGCTTTCCCAAGTAAGATGCTGATAGCTTTGCTTATTTTCCTTTATTGGATTGTTGCTAATTCCTTGAGGATATGGCTATCCTTTAAGATATACAAACTTCAAAGGAATCATGATGTTGTTATCCTTTTGCACAGGTGATGTTGTGGGCATGTTATCCTTTGAGTTGATCGTATTGATTATATGTTTTACCATTAGAAATGATTGTTTGCACAAACAGTTCTATAACAATGTCAAGGTTGTTGTTGCTTCCCTATGGACACTTGATGTGTATATATATATATATGTATGTCAGTGATTTGTGTCTTTGTGATGTATCTTCTACTTTTAATAAACATGAAAGCAATTTAATAAGCATTAAGGTGGTATTTGATATGAGATAATCATGTAACATTCTCATTGATTTTTCAATTGGGAATGTTAATCATCAACCTTGGTTGAGTTCTATTTAGTGATTTAAAATTTTAAGTAACCTAGTTTACTTTGTATGGGAATCTAAATTCTTTATGAGGGTGGTGGTAACCAAGAGTCCAAGATAAAGTTATTCACAGTCATGTTAGTTGTAACTATTTGGGGTCTTGTCTTTGAGTTCTTTGTAAGACTAACAATTATTGTTTGACTATGTAAGAGTCGCTTGTCCTGGAACACCTGATGCATCCTTCATTTATTGAGAGATTTAAGTGTTGAAGGCAATTTTCTCTGCTTCAACATTCGACACAGGGAATGTTATGCTTAATAATCCTGCAAACCATCTTATGATTATCACTATTAACTTCCAACTTCTTATCCTTCATCTACCTCTTCCCTCTTTTCACGGCTTCATACTCATCTTATAATAAATTATAGGACAAAAACATCATTCTCACATTTGATTATAATGAGGCATAAGTTGTAGGCCAAAGAACTCTTGTAATATTGTTAAAACTGATCTAAAAAAATGTGAATACATGGTTGAAGTAGATCTCTGAAAATTTTCATCTTATTGTTTCTTGATAATAAGATTTGACTCTTTACTAGAATGTTGTGTTTTTAATATCAAATATATACCAAGTGGATGGTCACCCACTGTGGTTAAGACCTTATGAGGTTCTTGTTACATCTTCTTATACAGCACTAATCGAGACTATCCCTGATACGGTGATTCTTCTCTCCATTAAGAATTTATTGCTATCTCCTTCCTGGTATATATAAATTTCTGTTGATTCTCAATATTTATATTTTTTTTTGCAGGCCTTAGTTCATTCAATAAAGAGTAGATTCCCTAATATCTCAAGTTTGCGTGACTTTTTCATAGCTAAATATGAAGAAAATTCATCAAATTTCAAGCTTGCACAGGTATTCAAATTTCTCAATTGTCACTTTATTTTGTTTGGTTGACCATCAAAATTGATCGATTATGACATTCTTTGTGATAATTCACTTATATGTAAACATGCTCTCAGTTACATCTTTAGATAAGATACTTGCAACAATTCTTTTATTGTCCCTTTTGAAATTTTTTGTTTGTTACAAATCTAGATGCTTTAAGGTGACTTTAGTATGCAACTAATATGACAGTGCTTTATCACTTGTGTTGTGCAATTGCTATGCAAATGTCAGGTTTCTTTACATCTTCACCTTTATTCTCAAAGTTCCAATTTTGTTTGATTATAAGTGCTTAATTGAGAGTTGCTTTGTGATATGAATCTGTCCCCTAATATGATTTTTCTTGCATGTGCTATCAAATTTTCTATGGGATTCATTTTTCAGTGTTTCTGCAGGACATATGGATTCAGTTACTTGTAAACTCTTATATGCCATTTGTTACTGGATTTTCTCATCGGAGAATAACACTTATTATCCTGCTCTTATTTGGTTGCTTGACAGAGAAACTTTGTTGAGAGCATGGCAGGATATTCAATACTATGTTACCTGCTTCAGGTACTCCTGGGTACAACTTCCTTCAAGTTTTTCTGAATTTAGCTTGTCATGTTTGCTCAAACATTTGAATGCTGTAGTTAAATAAATACTATTCACTTTGATTGCTTAGGTGAAAGATAGACACAATGGCAACATCTTATTGGATGAAGAAGGGCACATTATTCACATTGATTTTGGTTTTATGCTATCTAACTCTCCTGGCGGTGTAAATTTCGAGAGCGCACCATTTAAATTAACTCGCGAGCTTCTTGAGGTGAGATAATTGGAGTTATGTTCAGAATCTATTTACAGCATTTTTTCTTTTAGTGTTTCACAATGTCCCTTTGATGCCAGGTGATGGACTCTGATGCAGAAGGAAGTCCTAGTGAGTTCTTTGATTATTTTAAGGTGATAAACATTGTTCTTTGTTGATGGTAGCCTCTACTGCAACTGTTGTCGTCATTTACTCATCCATGCTCTCTGCAGGTTCTGTGTATCCAAGGATTTCTCACTTGCCGTAAGCATGCTGAGCGTATAATTCTTCTTGTGGAGATGTTGCAGGTAACATGGACAGGCTTTTTTTTTTTTGTATCTTACTTTGGTTTGAGATGTTTCTTTCACATAAGCTTTCTTTAGTTTAAGGATCTTTTTTTGGTGCTCCTTATCTGTTTTTTCTCTCGAACTTATGTTTTTGCATATGATGCTTTCTCAAGAAGACTCCATATTTTTGTTGTTGTTTTATGTTCAAGAAAGGAGAGCATTTCTTATTGAATGAAGTGGTTTCTTTGACATTTACAGTATGTTGGGATTTGATTAGTTCTAATATTTTAACTTGTCCTTATATTTGGTCAGATTTTTTTTTTTTTGCTAATATGAACTATGAAATTTTCTTATAGAATCTAGAGGGTTGTCAACCAATTTCTTCATGAACTGGCATAGTTCCATTGACGTGGATTTATAGTAACTGAATTAGTACAAGGATTAGCATTCGATTGATTTATAATAACTGAGCTAGTGCAAGGATTAGCGTTGGATATACTTGTTCAGTTATTCCCATCAAACTGGCCATTTCACGTAACTGTCTGTTCTCCACGTATGGGAAACGAAAGCTTAAACTTTGTTTTTCCAAGAGGAAAAGGCAGGCAGATTATATTTGGTTTTTGACTGCTACATTTGGTTGTTGCCTAGCATCTGGACCATTCTTCTTTCACAACATGCAAGTAGGATTGGTATTTGGTAAGACTAAAAATATGGCCTTAGATTTCAATGAGAAATCATTTATATCGCAATGACAAATTCCATATTGCTAAATCCAAGTGGTTGCAAATTGCAATTTACTTGTTTGACAACAGTGTCTCTCAAATAGCTGGGTAACTCTATTTTCCAGATCTATATATCCTTTAGGTAGCTAGGTTACACTTTTTTTCTATGTTGGCAATCCTTTAATTGAAATGAAAATATATGCTAGAATTGAGATAATTAAAACAAGGAGTTTTATGCATAAAATATGATTTATTTTCCTAGTAGAATCAAAATTCTCTTTGTTTGTCCATAATCATCATCATTGTCAAGCTATATAAGCCCAACTCTTTAGGTTGGCTGCATAGATCTTATTTGTCAATTGAACAAGAAGCAAGGCTATCACCAAAGATATTAAAATTAAGTCATTCTTTAGTGAGATTGCTATAGTGCTTGTATTGGTCTGAAAATTTAGTGGAACACCAATTTCTAACTGTGCCAGTCGTAGAATTTCAATTCATGATTTGATCTTTCTACATCTCCAAAAATATCTACTGGTTTAGAATAAATTGTCCAAGTTTTATGTTTCAATCAAACAAAAATATTCCTTTGTTGTGGAAACAGATATCTTGTACGACCAGGTCAAGTTCACCAACCAACAAGTACACAAGGAATGGAAATTTTAGTGAGGGTGAGGTACCGTGATTTTTATTTGGTGATGTTAGGTTAAACAAAGATCTTATTTCTTATGGGCATAAGAGAGAGATTCACTGACTGGAAAACTAAGAGGGTCCTCCACCATGGGAAACTGCCTAATGAACAATTATTATTTTTTTGGAAACCTAAAGTACAAATGTATTTTGGCTTTAAGAGTCCAAATTACCATAACCCTTGCTCATTTTATTTAGTTTGATAATCTCTTTTCCTTGGCGATTCTTGAATTTACGCAGTAAGAAAATTGCTAGGTAAAATCATTGCTAAATTTATAGCTCTGCCTGTAGGACTCTGGATTCCCTTGCTTTAGGGGAGGAACTAGAACAATTCAAAATTTGAGGAAGAGATTTAATTTAAGCCTTACAGAAGAGGTCTAATTGTTTATTCAAATTTATGTTAGTTTTATGGCAAATATTGCTGAATTTTAACTGTTTAATTAATGTTCAAACAGCAATGTGTCTCCTTGGTGCTTTCCTTGATCAGTAGCAGTTTAGATGCATGGCGAACAAGGCAATATGATTATTACCAGAGGGTACTTAATGGAATCTTATGAGGTGCCGTATCAAAGTATTACAATTTACAATTTTTTCCCTCTCTCCATCTACTTGTGCAAAGAAAGTTCACAAAACATGCCAAACAAAGCAGTTTGTTTCTGTTTGTTAGTAGGGATGATCTTCTTCACCAGGTGGGCTAACTACTATCTGTCACTCCATTGAAATTTGTGAATACCCTAGAAGAAAACTTCAAGCCTTTGTTGTAAAGAAAATCTGATGCTCAGCATATTCCAGTTTTAGAAGGAAATCCAAGACTGCTATACGGTTTTGTTTTAGTCAGTATGAGACATATCTCGATTTTGTCATTGACATTATAGTAGGGCAGTCAAGATAGAGATTGTAGATCCGAGTGGATTGTACAGAACCCCCTAACCTGGCTAAGAGTAGTGACATTAGCATCTCAGGTGATTGGAGTGGTACGACAGCTTGAGATTCAAGAAATGACAAATGTTTGTTCGGTGAAACTAATGGAGCAGTCATGGTTATATCAGTAGCCGCTATTGCTTCATATGTTTTTGTCACATTTTTGTGTTATTAGATCACATTTTTCATTGCAAATCCGTTAGCATCACATGTTGATGCATGCAACATAGTTTTTGTGATATTGTTTGTATGTAGTCTTCGGGATATAGTTGAGTTGGTTACAACGAAGCAGAATTGTTGAAGTGGACAAAGGTCGAATCTCGACGAAGTCGAGGCAATGTTCTCCTCCGTCATAGTCAACTTTAGTTTTTCGATTTATCTCTTCATATATGGTAGTGGAGTTGTTGGCGTGACGGATTCTATTTTTTTGTTGAAGTGATATTGTTTGTATGTAATTTTAATCCTTTCGTGATCGCTTTAGAACACATTAGCACGAAGCTTGTTCATTTTTGTATTGCCTGAACGAGATGTAACATTTTGGTGGAATATTTGTTTTTTCAATGGTCATTAAAAAATTCTAAATGTTTGATTATTAATACGAGGTTTTTTTAAAAAAATTTTATTTATGTTGCCATTGCAGTGCTAAACATATTTCTCACTTTAAAATCTTAGATATCATAAATTGCAAAGAATTAATTATATTGTCAAACGGTTTTGCTCTAGCCTTGGCTACAATTCTGATGCTTGTTTATGTCTTTCAAGATGATATTTTTGTCAAACGAAATTTTAAAGAAACATCTTCATGCCCTGAAAACCAAATCGCTACAGTGATTCGATAGGAAGGAATGGAGTAGAATGAAACGCTGATGGCTAATGAGTTGAAAAAAGAATGGAATGGTATCTAAAGTGGGACGATCCATCTCATGCCTTAAATTTAGTCGTATTACTGCTGTGCTATGACAAGTGAAATTATTCATTTCATGTGATGTGGTGGGAACGACAGGCGTCACATGGTAGGTCCGGGATTCAAATCAGGACTCGATCAATGCAAACTCTAATCAATTCCATTCGATACAAAGCTCAAGTCAAGTCGGCCCGATTCTTCCAAGATCGACCCCAGTCAGCTCAATACCAATTTTGCTTGTGATACTGTCAATATCTGACTAGTTCTAGATCAGCAAGATGTACCTACATGACTTCACACCGAGGTGCCAAGTCAGTCTGAGCTGACATGAGATTTGACTTGTTGAGTTGTCGAATTGTTGAGTCATTAAGCCGAGCCTTTTGAGTCGGTTGAGCTCTTTAGTCGATGTTGGTAGACCACAAGCAAAGATGGGTCATGATTCCTATTTTCAATATCTCCTCCACCTTCTCATGATCCCTATGGGTATCTCATACTTATGAAAGACCATAAGGGTACGTTTAATTCAAGTTATTATATATAACCTTGATTATGTGATCACTAGGTAATCATATAATCAAGATTTGGGATATAAAACATAATTTAATGTTGTTTGATTCAACTTATTATTTGGAAGAATAAAACATAACCAGTTTAATATTTACTATATTACTTTTAATTTAATTTATTTTTAAATTAAATTAAATTAATAATATTAATGATTATAATAAATTGATAATATATAAAAAAAATAAATATAATTTATTTATTTTTTTAAATTTAAACTAAATTTATATATTTTTAATAAAATAATTTATTAAAATAATTATTTAATAAAATAATTCATTTAATTAATTAATATAATTTATTAATTTTATTTTTTTTAAATTTAAAATCAATTTATATATATCTTAATAAAATAATTCATTAAAATAATTATTTGATTAAAATAATTCCTTAAAACAATTATTTTAATAAAATAATTTATTAAATTAATAAATATAATTTATTAATTTTATTTTAATAAAATAATTCATTAAATTAATAAATATAATTTGTTAATTTTATTTTCTAAATTTTAAAATATATTTTTATATATTTTAATAAAATAATTCATTAAAATAATTATTTTAATAAAATAATTTATTAAATTAATAAATATAATTTATTAATTATATTTTTTAATTTAAAATAAATTATCTCTTTTAAATTTATAAGTTTTTTAAATTAAAATTTATTAAATTAATTAATTTAGTTTCAATTAGGTTTCACGATATATTTCAATTAACTCAGTTTTAAAATTAAAGGGTAATCATGGAAATTTTTTTTGTTAATATCCAGAATCATAGAAAATCTTAGGCTGCCAAGGTAATTATATTTTTGAGTTATAACTCATTTGCTGATGTGACGATAATGCTGCATTACTTGAAAATTGATCATAACATAAATCAAATAAGATATTATCAATAACCTTGAGCGACTTAGATATGAAAAAAAGGAACCAAGTTTGAAGGAACCTGACGGGGAAGTACCAAAGTTGAAGGAACCAAAACAATTGTGTCAGTTCAGTCGCGTCTCTTCATGGTGTTCCTTCTTATCATAACCATTATGCAGGGATTATTTATGATGCTTTTTTTAGTTGATATCATATCTCCAATTTACGTTGATGTGATGTCTTCTAATATTTATGTTCCTGCTTGAAATCATCTTAGGGCAGCCCAGTACACGAAACTCCCGCCATTAGACCCGACCACGGGCCGGGTCCAGCCCGGACCCGGCCCGGACCCGGACCCGGACCAGGTCAACGTAGCCATGCGGGGTCCGGGGAAAGGATCCATTGTACGCAGCCTTACCTTGCCTTTGGCAAGAGGCTGTTTTCAGGATTTGAACCCGTGACCTCTAGGTTACATGACAGCAACCTTACCGTTGCGTCAAGACTCCCCTTCTCCTGCTTGAAATCATCTATGGATGGCTAATGATGGTGAAAGGTTTGATCCAAATAGCGTAGATTTATCAGTGATTTTCGATCAAACCTACTGATCGACCTAGAAAGCTCAGATTACTTATTTCAAATCTTGTGGGTTTCTTAGGTCACAAGGAGTCCCAAAGTACTCTCCATTATTTATTTTAAGTCCCCTAGTATTATGTTAATTTTCAACCCAAGCGTTCTTGCTGAAGACTCATTTCTCCTTAGTACTATTAGGGAAGCTCGAAAATAGTAAAGGAGGGCACATTTAGTCTTCTTGGCACTTCGAAAACTCACAAGACTTAAAATTGGTGCAATCGAAGCTCTCTAAGTCAATTAGTAGATTTTAACCGAAATCCATGGATGAACCTAGACTATTTGAATTTCTACGAATTTGCAACCACATGAAAGAGTAGAAGAATTTGGAGAAGGTAGATTTAATTCAAATCTTGATTCTGATTTTAATAGTTAAATTAAAAAATAAATTTAAGTTGTATAAATCGATAAGTAAGAGAGAAAGAAAAAAAAGGAATTTACTTTTAATGAACAGAGAAATAGAGAGGGGAGAGATGTTGAGGTTGTATGTGCTCAAATCATAGAAATAATTTTTATATTTAATGGTAAGAGAGATTTACTTTCTATCAGTGATAAGAGAGGAGAGGAAAGACAAGAGATATTAAAGTTGTATGTATCCAAACTATATAAATAATTTTTATATTTAATTTTTTAAATATGATATGCTTTGAGAATCGACATGGATAAAGTTAATATTTTTTAGGAGGGATAGAATGGGAAAGTTCATTGTAAATCAGTATGCTCTTTGATCATTTTGAAAGTACAATGCGTGATTTAAAATTTTTTCAAATCTATGTACGAGCTTAGTAAATCATCATTTTAAATATAGAAGATTAAAAAGATATTTGATAAAAAATGAATTCTATAATTTTAATTTAAATATATTTAAATTAAAATTCGAATAACTGAAATTAAAATTAAAGTTTGAACTCGAATTTCACTTCCAAACGAATTAAGAGTGTCAAAAATAAATTCGATCCGATAATCTTACTCAAATCGATATGAAAAATATCAGATTAGGATCAAGAGTTTTCAAATTCAAATTGGGGGAGTTCGGGTTGAGTTGAGTTCGATTTGGATTCGAATGGATTCATGTTGATCCGAATTAATTTAAATTTAAAATTTAAAGAATTTTTTTAAGTTAAATTAAATTTTATTTTGGAAATATATATAATACGACAACAATATTAAAATAAAAGTGATGAATATTAATTTTTTTAAAATTAAATTAAATCAGTTGGATTATTCGGATGGATCGATTGCGTGAATTTGAGTTAGGATTTTTCAAGGGTCATCCATCCTCTTGCTCATGCACGTTTAACTTTAAAGTTTTGATGAGATTCGGTGCATTAGTGTTGGTATGATTGCATTCGGAGCATAATTGAGTTGGTTACGATGGGACAAATTTGTTGAAATGAACAAGGATCAAATTTTGGTCCCCTCCTCCGTCGTGGTCAACTGTAACTTTTCGATTTATCTTTTCATAAATAATCATAAGATCGATCGTATAGGATCGTTGGACGGTGAATTTCATCATTTCGAATTTTTCAAATCGGATTCAAATTGAGAATTTTTTTATAATATTTGCTGAATCAAAATCATTTATATTTTAAATGGAATATGAATATTTTACCCCGAAGCGCCGCCCACGCGACTGCAATCATCCCCTCCATGACTCTGAATCCCTCACCCACCTCCCTCCCTCCCTCCCATTTCTTCAACCACCTCCTTTGCGTGAGCGCCACAACACTCGCTCGCTCTCACCTTCCACCTAAAAGAAGGTCATTTAACAATTCCTTCTATAGCCAGAGCTCCACCAACGAAGGCATCATTAATGCCCTCTCATTCGTCATCACCCCTTTCTTTAATCCCTTCATGCCTGCGGAACTGGAAAGGCGGCCATGTGCCGCTTCTTCTCCCCCACTGCTGTTCTCCCCCATTTCCAGATCATAGTCGTTTTGCTGAGAGAGCGACAGTGCCGGAAGCAAAAGACGGGATTTTGACCAGGCAGGGATGGCCACGGAGACCGAGTATTATGACGTTCTTGGCGTCAGTCCGTCGGCTTCGGAGGAGGAGATTCGCAAAGCTTACTATCTAAAGGTGGTTCTTTTAACAGTCCTTTTCCCTTTGTATTATGTATCACCCTTCGTGGAGTGAAATCTATGGGCTTTCTGGGTTTAATTTATTATTTTTCAATGATTTGTTGAACGGTTCAGGCAAGACAAGTTCATCCGGACAAGAATCCAAATGATCCGAAAGCTGCAGAAAAATTTCAGGCAAGTTCAGCTCATTTTGATATGATGGCATCAAAGAGCAATAGGTTTGAATGACTTTTCAACTTTAATAGTGGTATTGTTTGAAGCTTGTCGAGTTGTTGTTTCTGTATGTTTGGACAGACACTTGGGGAAGCATATCAGGTGTTGGGTGATCCAGTGCAGAGAAAAGCTTATGATGGTTTTGGTAAAGAAAGTGTGTCGAGGTGAGCAATTCCATTCTTCATAGATCCATGGTCTTCTTCGTGTCCTAAATTTAGCTCACAGTTCCCACCCATATAGTAGTTGATATACGTTTCTTTCAACAAGGAAGAGACCATGAGAATGCAATTGTTGCAAATTTGCAATCACGCTTTTGAATTAACCAGTTCATGGTGTGAAGCCAATTTGATGTACTTCTGTCCTTCTAAAACCTGAAACATAGCAAGTTAAGGCTGGAGAAAGTTAAGATATTTTGCTCAAGCAGAAAACATAGAAAAAATTATGTTTCTAAAATTTTCATCAAAATCCATGCCTAGAAGATTGGTCAACACTCCTCATAAATGTTGAGAGGGGATAATAAGTTCAAGATTGTGTAATTAATTAGCTTAAAAATTTATGCCTCAATAGTTGATTGTTTTCATTCGCGTCACTAATGTGCCACTAGACCAAAAATTAGACTAAGAATCTACTCCATTACTTATATTGCCAGATTTATGGCTGGTGCCTGTAATTTCCACATTTTCTGCTGCTCTATGCTCTTCCAATTGTACCAGAAAGAATGAGATTCAATTACCTAGAGATTAACAGTCTATCCATGTCCCAAATAGTTTGGGTACCTGCTTGTGGTTGTTGACTAATTGGTTTTCTGTGTTCTTAATATTACTTCTGTTAGTTCAAACATCCAAATCATTATTTATGGTAAAGTCAGACTTGAGGAAATGATGGTTTAAACTGTAAGTTATTTGGTTTTCTAGGTTTATTTTATTGATATTTTTTTCCCTTCAATTTTTCAGGGAAAATATGTTAGATGCCACAGCCATATTTACCCTTCTTTTTGGAAGTGAACTTTTTGAAAATTACATAGGGTACCTTGCTGTGGCCTCAATGGCATCATTTGAATTGATGAGCGAAAATGAAAGTCCAGAGAAACTTCAAGATAGATTGAAGGTGTGTGCAAAAGATTGTTCTTTTTCTAGTTATGACAACTATTTTCTGATTCTAAGATTATCCCTATTTCAATTTTGATAGAATTTAATCTCTTTCTAGTTAGTTATGCTGGAACTTGGAAAAGGATTGTCTCAATTGTAGAAACTGAGTTTTTTTTCTCAGAAACACAGAGGGAGACCTCAGTACAAACTCGTTATGCTGAGGCACTATTTACATTTTCTGTTGGCTTTTTGTTGATAAAATGTTTGAGATTGGATCCCCTTTATAAGGATGGTTTATGCAAAAACTGCCCATTAATTTTTTTTTCTAACTTATTTTCATGTATTTGTAAAGAACTGTTTTTAATGATACTAAGGCACTTTGTGCTTGCCCATGACTGACTGTTTTACATGTCTTTGTCATATTCACAACTGTGTTGCCCTCTTTATTATCATGTAGGCTGTGCAGACAGAAAGAGAAGAGAAACTTGCCAGGTTCTTGAAAGATTTTCTCAATCAATATGTTTGTGGTGATAAAGAAGGATTCTTTCATCGTGCAGAGTCTGAAGCAAAGAGGCTTACCAACACAGGTTGGTTTCTGACTGACTTCTGTTTTGTCAAATCCATAATTTGATTTGATAAATTTGGCAAATTGCATCTCATACTCAATTCAGATGTTTCATTTACAATATACCTTGCATAATCAGATCCTCTACTGAAGTGCATTTTCTAAATATGTATTTTCTCTACATTTCTAAATTAATTCTAAGCACATGCTTTGTATGCAAGAGTGATACTAAACTTCTCAGATTATGGGAGGGTGGTTACTATCTGTCTTGCAAGAGCCACAATTCCCTTTCCTCTGCATATAGGCTTGAATTCATTAAATTAGATGTCTTAAGATGCTGTGTCTTTAAATCTTCCACCTTTTTTCACTGATCAATGTTCAACGGCAGCCTTCGGAGTGGAGATTCTACAGACAATTGGTTATGTATATGCAAGACAGGCTGCCAAGGAGCTAGGCAAGAAGGTAATGTATCTTGGTGTGCCATTCTTTGCTGAATGGGTGAGAAACAAGGGACATTTCTGGAAATCACAAATATCAGCAGCTAAAGGTCTCAAATTGGTCCTTCATTTTTTGTTGATTTTTAAGATACTTTATTCACACAACTAACTCGACCATTAAACATTAAACTCTGAATAGGTGCTTTCCAGCTACTGCAGATTCAAGAAGATATATGCAGGCAACTCAACAAAGATGCCACAATTACAGAAAAGGATGTCGAATATCATATGAGGATGAACAAGGACTTGATGGTTGATTCATTGTGGAAACTGAATGTTGTCGATATTGAAATGACACTTCTACATGTCTGCCAAATGGTATGATACTGATTATGGATAGTTAATACAGGAATGTGTACTAAGCTCCAAACTACATTTAAAACCACTCTAGTTTTGGCAGCAGGCATTGTAGCATAAAAAGCATTCTTGATTGTCTGTTTACCATAATGTCAAAATTTATTCGTTTGATTTTACACTACCATTATTGAGTACAGAAACAAAACTTCTCCTTGAATTCTGTATTGTCCATCATAATATCTTACTTTATCTTACGTTAACTGAAACAATTGTAGGTTTTGCAAGAAAACAATGTCAAGAAGGAGGAACTAAAGTACCGTATGGTAGCTTTAAAAATTCTTGGAAAGATTTTCCAGGTGAATAATAACTCCAGCTTTTCTATTCATTTGTGATTTAAAATTATAAATTCTAGCATGCCTAGCAACTGCCCTTGTTGAAATACAATTGATCATTGCATGTAACATTGAGTTATGCTACATTTTGTTGCTTATCCCATGCTTAGCTTTGATGCAGTTATTGTTCAAAATCTGTCTTCTCTTGACCCTAGTGTATGAACACAACTACCAGGAGACGCTCTTCATTATAAAACTCAAAATCCTTAAAATTTAAGAAAAAACTAATGCACATCAAAAAGTAATACGGTAAACATCGCAAAAATAACCTATGCTTAGAAATCTGGTTGATGTGCCAATAAACTGACTCTTTTTAGAGTCTCTTATAATGTACAGGGTGTGATGTGGCATACCTGTTCCTAGATTTAACTAATAATACATATCTCATAGGTGCATTCAAGATGCAGATGAAGGCAGATTGAATCCAATCACAAGAGCCTCGACTTGGAAGGAGAATGAAATTAGGGTTTTTCTTAAGGTTGGGTTTTTATTGCTGATGCTGCAAGAGGCAAAAAAAAAAAAAACCACTGAAATCAAACTTTCAATCTGTAAACCTCAAAAAGCTGGTAGGTTGGGTTGCAACAGTGCAATAAACTGTTTCAACAAAAATCTCAATGCGTGAAAAAAAAAATATTTTACAAAGACAACCATTTTAATTAAAATAAACTATTTCGTAAATCTTTGTCACACATATAAAAGCATGGGTCAACTATGTGCACCCCACTAGGCATCTCACCCTGCATTAACTCATGCTAATGCCTATATTCGGGGTTTGGTGCATACACAAATTAACTCAATTCATACCTATACGTACCTATATCTCTATAGTTGTCAAAATGATACTATTATGATTCAGATACATTACCATTTACATGCAAAATGATACAGATTTTATATATGAATTGAGAATAAAAAGAGCTATAATTCTTCAGTTATATTCAATAAACTAATTTATTTTATCAATTCTAAAATGAGAAAGAAAATTTATCAAAGTTTAATTTAATTAATTGAAGATGAGTCTAACCATTATGAAATTGAATTAAACTCTATGTCATAATTAAATTTAAATCATTATAAAAGACAAAAGATAATAAATTTTATTTATGTTATACAAAAAATAATATAAAGGTTGAAGAGAGTAGAATTTTAAATTCAGTGATAACATAGAAATAATCACATAGAGGCACAAAGTAATGAATAGTCAAGGAAGGTGGATTTTCTAGTGCATGAGACAACCTTAACTACATTATGCACCATGCACAATAGATATACGTAGAGGTTGCTTTACAAACCCCCTTTTGTCCTCTCTTCTTCTGGACGTGGTGGATCCAAACAAAATTTTAGTTGAAATCTCTTTCACAAATCCAACATGTAAAACTTCTCTGATCATAATTTGTTAGAAATCTATCTGAATTCATAAGTTTGAAGATCGGAGGCTATATTTTAAAGTTACATATAATTTTAGATGTCATGAATCATATAGGCTACTGTATGTGAATAGAATAGATTTAGACCTTTACTCCGTTCAGTAATTGCTAGTTACCTGTATATGGTGCCAGGATTATGCACATAAGTCTCTAATCAGGATTGTTAAAAAATGAACAGGTTAATTTAATAACTATTTGCTCTTCCAAAAGGATAACACTAGAAATAAACCTGTTTGAACTTTGATGTTCAACATGAAGAAATTCATCTCTTTGAATCTCAAAAAGTAATATGCACTTAGTTGTATCCAGTTTGCCACATTTACAATATTCCTTCTATAGCTTAACTCCACTTGTGAATGGTTTCCTTTTTGTTGTCTTCAGGGTTGCCCTTTGAAGAAGGAAAAGTATGCCTTGCCTGCTCCGATCGCAAAAGAAAAAATAGTTCAAGATGATGATGACACCGATTCTGATTGTAGTTCAGTTGAGGATTATCCAAGGAGGCTTCCATATCGAACTCCATTTCTTACTCAGGTAAATCTATTCTGAATCCTGTTTTAGCATCAATTTCTTGATTATTGTGCAGCAAAACAAATCAAAAAGTTGGTTGACGTATAGACTTGACCAATCTCAAACTGCTATTAGAGTTTGATTTTGTCCTTATCAGAAATAAACACACCTGAAGCAGTTCTTGGTACAAACAAAAGCTTAACCTTTTTTTTTTTTTTTTTTTTGTTTTTTTTTGTTTCAGGGCATTGGAAGATTCTTTAGATGCATTTGTAACCCAGCATATGATGTGGACGACGATCCTGAGCCACCCATCAAATGATGCTGAGGTGAGTTCCATGTTGATTTTGATGACTTCAGTGCTCGAAAAATCAAAGTAGACGCAGTGAAGTGCAGTCGTGTATAGAGATCAGTAAAATTTAGCATTATTTATGTGTAAAGGCAGTTTATTTGGCTCAATCTCTTGACACCTAAATACAATCTTCATTGTTTGATTTAAATTCCAATGTGCAAATCGAACAGAGCTATGTAACACTTTTTCTTTCTTTCTTTAATCGAGTGGTTTAAATTATTCAGAATGGATTTCCTTAGAGTGGTGCAGGTGTCTGTTTAATATCAACAAGAGTTTGTTTTCTAATTTGGCATCGAGTTGATTTCTTATGATCTTCCTTTGAGAGGATTCACAAACCATTTAGAATGTGAGCAATCCCTCTTTACGAAATCCTATAGGACAGTTGAGCTAAGAACATGCAGCTGATGTTGGCAAATCATCATCGAGCTAAGGACTTTGTAGAAAGAATACTTTTTCAAAAATAAAATAATATTATAATATAACTTTTATATTAAAAATATCTTTATTTCAATATTATTATCACAGCAACAACAGCTAATGCAACACCAAGTTTATAAAAGCTCTGAATCTTCAACTTGGTGAAAGCAGTCATTGCGGTACGTTCAACATTTGAAGTCCTTGTTGCCTTTGTCTGATTTCAGTGGTTTCAGTTATATCTTTTTCAGAAACTTTCATAATGAAAATGAGAGTTATAAGAAATTGACAACCATGATTAGCATACCATGACTTTGTCAAGTCATTACACAAACAATTATTCAACTGTACATTGTAATCAGATCAGAACACTGATATAAAAGCTCCATTTTATATAATGATGATTTATCGCTACTGATTAAGAACACTAATGCTAAGTTTTTCTAACTATAAACTGTACTACTACTGTTAATTTCAAAATATAATTACATACCTTACCTACCTCTTCGTGGTTTCAGGTTACATGCCTCCAGTTACTCCAACTAGAACAGACGAAGAAGGAACACTGCATGCCTGCTTCAGCTTCATCTCCTTCACCGCATTCACCCAAAAGCTAAAGCTCGATCTTGGAGCCAACACGTCGATTGACACCTCCTTTCTCTCAATCAATCCATTTGCGTAGCTCTCAAAGCCATTGATGTTCTCCCAAAGCTTCACCAACTTGGTGGGGTTTTTCTCGCCCTGAGCATTCTCGATCCATTCTCTTGCTTCTTCCACCTTGGCCCAGAAACATGAGTCCTGCGTCAGCCCAGCAAACTTGCTCCTCTTCCGGTTGGCAGCCTTCTCAGAGGACTCCTTGTCCTCATTCCACCATTTGTCAAACACCTCATACCTCCTCTCCCTGCCATGGTTCAGGTAGTGGCCCCTGGTCTTGTAGTGCTGGCACCGGTAGTATTCGGCAATGTCCAGGGGCTCAACTAGGAGCTTGTAGAATTGAGCAGCATTGACCCACTTGTCGCGCTTCAAGAAGTTGTGTGGTAGCTTGTTGTCTTGCAGCATAGAGAGTAGCCCGTCCCAGAAATGCCCAAGCTTGATGCGGTTTATATTAACCTTTCCATCACGCTTGGGCGCCTTCCGGAGCTTGAAACAATCATAGTAGCCCATGTCACCATCACACAAGTCCTTGTACCACTCAATCTGGGCACGGCATGGTGTCACCTTGGCTAGCTTTATAGCTAGGCTGGCACTGTTTAGATTCGGGCGCCGACACATGCTCAATTCAAGCCATTCTCGTGCCTCCATGGCCCCCATGTCCTGTTATATTGAACTACTGGTAAGTCATTGGGTTAAGGTTTCAGAATCTCAAACGCAGCAATGTCAGAGCAAAATTAGACATTCATCTCAGTTAAGTAGACTGCTTATTTTTCAACATATAAATGTATATTTTAAAAGCATACCTTGATTTTTTTTCCCCCTAATACTGTGAAAGGAAGACAATTGAAGACCAACTGACTATTTTTAAAGAGAAGAAAAGACTAATAGTATAAAAAATAGCAATCTACCTGGACTCCAATGCCTGATGCCTCCAGTGCCAGTGAGACCCCCACGCTATAGTTAGACTTGGTTTCATATTCTTCAGAGTGGAGTCTCTTCTTGAATTGTAGGTTTTCTGATAACTTTGACACAAGATCCCCATAGGAAATGTGCTGCTCCTCAATGCTGCTACTCGCATCACCTGTCATGAACGTTAGTTGGAGCATCTTCAAAACAGTCAGTGGATCACTGATGCACACTGCTCCTTCTGTGGAGCACAAAGCATAGTTTCCAAATGGTCGATAAGAACCCATGTAATGCTTCTGCTCTGCTGCTGCTTCACTGACATGCATAGATATATATTGATGCAGCTCTGCTTTCTGGTCGTCAGACAAGCCTAATGTGGATCTTGAGGACTGAGGATTACACATTGAAACTCGCCATGATTGCATGAGATTGTGAATTAAGGTAGTAAACTGGTTAGGCATGGAGTTGAGAGGGCAAAAGAGCAGCCTTGGCATGATGTCATGCTGTGCGACAACATGACAGAACCTTCCACCCCATCGTTCTCTAAGAATTGCTCGAGAAAGTGTTTCATTCCCTATCATTGGGCTCCCAAATGTGATGCAGAGGAGTGAAGCAGGCGTTGGAGCATTTGCCCGAGCAGATGATGCACATAGGAAATAGAGACCCAAAAGGGAGGCCACGCAACCACCCACAGAGTGGCCAGTCAATACTACGGACTTGTTTTTGGTCTCTGATATCAGCACCTAAGCATTGCAAGAAAAGAAATAACCACAAATCTACATAGGCAAAATAACATGTTATTTTGATATTAACAAATACAAGTTATGTCGACAAAGCATCATGGTATATCCTTGAAAAAATAAAATCCGATTAGCATAATATTGCATCTTACCGGATCAATTTTAGTTATTAAAACTCGGGAGGGATGGTAAATGGTATACATGACATGTGGAATGAATTGCAGTAACAACTTTTAATACTGACGAAATTAAAAACAAAAGGCGTGTAGAACAGATCGCATGATAATTTGATGGTGGAAAGCAGGTCAAACTTGCAATAAATTTTCCTAATGTAAGACTGGACTTCGACAGGGAAGACTTTATTGGTCGACTTACTGGAACCTTCTCCAAGAATGGACAAATCAGCCTATTTTGACTGAAACTTGCTGACTCTCGTTGTTAGGAATGGCCAGTCTTTCTAGAGCATATAACGCAGCAATATTTATCTCTGCCTCTACTGTAGAGCTTATAGACATGAACAGAAATAACATTAAACAAGGATGCCATGGCAAAAACCTTCTTTTGTAACAGGAAAAAAAGAAACGAAAATTTTGATGTATTTGCAGTCTGCAAGGCTTAAAGACGTAGAGTGCATCTTTAGTTCTCTCTGGACCCATCAAAACAAGCTTGTTCACATGTGAAGTAATCATTTTTCAAGTTGTCCATGATTAAATCAGTCTTGAAGAAAAACAAGAGTCACAAGTCTCATGGCCAGATTGCCATACTTTAACAGTAGAAGGTGCTACACCTAAAGGTTGTGCTGATATTTGACTTCCAATACCTTGCGGCAATTGACACCAAGGAAGGTGGCGCATACATCTCAAAGTCCAAAGATCAATTTTTTGCCCCCACTCAACAAAGGGAAAAAGACCATCATATCCAAGTAATGATGCAATTTAGGAGATTTGGGGAAATAAAAAAACGACCCTAATTTGATTAAATTTGGAGCATAGGAAACCCTAATCCAAGAAAGAAAAAAATCGAGGGCAGACCTGGAACTCGGAGCTGTGGTACAAGCTCATAAACAGGCGGAGGGCACCGGCCTGGAGGAGCACCGGCGGCGGCTGCCCGTCTTCGTCCCCTTCGCCTCCTCCCAGCAGCGCAAAGAGCTCGCGAGCGCCACTGTATAGGGGAACAGGCTCGAAGAACCCGCCGTCGAGGCCAGACGAGGCCGCGGACGTCGAAGCGTCGGTATGAGCACCGGAGAAGGCGACGAAGACCGCGTCGTCGCTCCTGTCGAGGACGAAGGTCGCGCTTCCGGCATTGGCACGCAGGGAGCGGCTCCACGCCTGAGTCAGCAAAGGGGAGGAGGCGAGGAGAGCGCCGAGGACGTGGCTCGTCTCGAACCTTTAAGAGAAGCCAAATCAAGAGAAAGCGAGAAGGGAAGAGGCGATAGGATTGAGCTGTAGAAACTTACAGGGAGCGCTCCGCCTCCGCCCTGGAATCCATCGCCGTTGCTGGAGGTCGAATTCAGCGGCGAGGAGGAAGAGGGGAACTTGATATTTGGGGAAAGAGAACTAACATCGTTGTGCACACTTTCAACGCACTGATTGAGAGAGAGAGAGATCGTTGTTTCTTTTTTTAGCTTAAAATGTGAAAGCAAAGCACGGTACGCTTTGGTTGGGAAAAGCACCATTATTTTCAACAAATTTCATTTCACCCCCTCCCCTGGTGGCTCCCTTTCTTTTAAAAATATACCTTATAGTTTTAAAACTGTAACAATACCCCTACTGACATAAAGGAAAATGGATAAACATTATTATCATTTCCATCGCGATGCCTTTTAAAAAAATTTGATAAAGATTATTTTAATATACTAATATTTCATCGTATGATAATTTTAATTTAATTTAAATAATTTTATAAGTAGTTAGGGTTTAGAATTTAGGATTATGATTTTAATTGGTATGATGTACCAATATGAAGATATTTTCAAAATAAATGTGTTGGAGTTATTTTAATATTTAAAAAAAGTATATATATATATATATATATATATATATATATATATATATATATGCTGATATCCTATGCAATTCTTCATCCTCTATTGTCACCATGACCTTGTCATGTAATTTTTGTTTTTATTACTTTTATCTTCGTTGCTCAAGCCGATGCTTCCCTTGTGCAATTAGATTTTTCTCTCACAATAAAGTTCTTCGCCCTCTCGCTTTCGTCGTCCTCATCGCCATACACCCCTGCCCTGATCATCCTCTTGCCTCTCGCCCTAGCTCCCTTGTCGCCAAATGCCCCTCGCCCTCGCCACAAGACTCCTTTAAACGCCCCAAACGCTACTGCCACCCCTCGCCCTCGCCACAAGACTCCTTTAAACGCCCCAAACGCTACTGCCACCCCTCGCCCTCGTTATCAAACGCCCTCTCACCCTCGCCGCTAGGCTCCGCCATCTGCCCCATATGCGACTACCACCCCTCGCCCTCATTGCCAAACACCCTCTAGCCCTCACTGCTAGAGTCCGCCAAACACCCCAGACATGACTAGATGTGACTGTCACCCCTCGCGCTCGTCACTAGACACCCTCTTGCCCTCGTCGCTAGGCACCCTCTCACCCTCATTGCACACTACAAAAAAACCCTTAATTAGCGACGAAATTTGCGACGAATTTTTAAAAAAAAATTCGTCGCAAAACGTTTTGCAACGAACTTTGCGACGAATCCTAGTTCGTTGGTATAAACTCGTCACCAATTTTTGCGATGAAAATTTTGTATTTCGTCGCAAATTTTAGCGACGAAAAGCTATTTTCGTCGCCAAATTCGTTGCAAATCTGCGACGAATTTATGTTCGTCGCAGATTTGCAACGAATCAAATTCGTCGCAAATCTGCAACGAAAACAGAATTCGTCGCTAATATGCAACGAACTTAAATTCGTCGCAGAATTCGTCGCAGATTTGCAACGAATTTCATTTTCGTCGCAAATTTGCGACGAATAAAATTCGTTGCAAATCTGCGACGAAACAAGAATTCGTCGCAGATTTGCGACGAATATGAATTCGTCGCAGATTTGCAACGAATTTGTATCGTCGCAGATTTGCAACGAATTTTATTCGTCGCAGATTTGCGACGAAAATGAAATTCGTTGCAAATCTGCGACGAATTCTGCAACGAAAATGGTTTTCGTTGCAAAATATCACTACGATAGATTTGCGACGAATTTATTTTCGTCGCAGAATTCGTCGCAAATCTGCAACGAATTCCATTTTCATTGTAAAATTTATCGCAAAATTTAAAAAATAATTCATATTCTATTATACATAAAATATCAATCCAACCGGATCGATTCACAAATTATATAGAATCTATCGTCGCAAATATTAACATCCACATCCACAATATAATACACAATCAATAACAAAATTCATTTCAATATCAACATCCATATAACATTAATAACAAAGATCCAAATGATACAATCCATACAAAGATCCAAATGCTACAATACATACAAAGATCAACAATAGACATGTGTACATGTTTATAAGTCCAAACCAACATCATATCAACGTGTGTACATCAACAAGCTGGATGATGACTTCTTTACTCTGGTACAATGTCAGATTTTGTTCTCCAGAGACTGCTGCTAAGTGAGGTCTCTACTTGAGAATTGTGGACCCATTCACCGATCGCCACGCAAGCATCCCCAACGGCACTGAGACAAAATAAGAATAAGAATAATTACCAAAGTGAAGCACTCAAAGATTTACCAGAACAGGTTGTACAAACACCGTCATTCCACATGCAAGTTTTAAGCAAGTCACTGAATTGTATTTCGACAACAAAATGTCAAAAAGTGAAGCACCAGCTATCTACAAACATTTAAAAGAGGCTATTAATCACAGAGAACTGAGGTAGTTGTTAAATGAACTGTCAGGTGCTAAAGTTGCAACAGAAATCAAACATGAGCAGGAGAATTACCAAGTTGCCATAGCTTGTTGGACCAACCATGTGCTGAACAATAGCTTGTTGGATACGGAATATCTGCAGTGATCTTTTAAATTTAAAAATACTGGTGAATTTTCTCACTAGTATTATTTCACTATGAAATCAAACGAGTTTCATTCACATTAAATAACCACTTGTCTACAATAATAAATAAAATGGTTTCCAAACTGAATTGAATGAGAATGATCAATCTGAATTGAATAGATAGTTCGAATTGTACTTGAGAATCCAAACTTTCCGAAATCTCAAGCAAACCTCAAGCTCATGTTTTTAATGTATAGATTGTTCATTTTGACTTTGGAAAAGAAGACATATGATCTACTTATCCAATACAAAAAAAAGAGAAACCAAAGGAAAGGGATGCTAGCAACCGACCTGATTGACGAGCTGCTGGGGCTGCATGACCCGATCGACTAGAGACCGCGGCCTCGAGCTCGAACTCCTAGGAAGCACTTGCCTCTTCTGTCAAGTAGTAACAGCGAAAAAATCATGTCAAAGAAATACCCTGGTTATCTTCCATTTATTAAAATCATAGAAAAACAAAGATTTTCATCAGTACTTAAAAAAGAAATTAACTATTAACAAAAAATGGGATTGCCTAAAAATTGAAAACCTGGTAAAGCAGCGTGATGGAGAAGGCAGGCGTCGCGATGGAGAAGGCAGGCCGGAGCTCGCGGCCTGCGCCTCGCTGCCAGCGACCAGCAGCCGTCGCGGTCGGCAAGCGTCGCTTCCTCAACCTATGCGGCGTCGAGCAGCGCGATGGAGAAGGAATAGAAGGGGGGAAATCGCTTACCTAGCTTGGAGCTACCTTCGTTGAAGAAAGGAGAGAAGCTGTGGCTGATTTTCGGCTGTTTTCGGCGGCAGCGTGAACAGATCGCGCGAGAGAAAGGAGGGGAAGAGAAAATCGGTAAGTGGGAATCGGGCCACCAGCCGGCGCGGCCACCAGCCGCTGCGACCACCGGCACCCGCAGCCTGGCCTCGCTGCCAGCGGCCAGTAGCCGCCGCGGTCGGCAGGCGTCGCTTCCTCAACCTATGCGGCGTCGAGCAGCGCGATGGAGAAGGAAGAGAAGGGGGGAAATCGCTTACCTAGCTTGGAGCTACCTTCGTTGAAGAAAGGAGAGAAGCTGTGGCTGATTTTTGGCTGTTTCCGGCGGCAGCGAGAACAGATCGCGCGAGAGAAAGGAGGGGAAGAGAAAATCGGTAAGTGGGAATCGGGCCAGATCTAGGGTTTAAGTGAAAATTTTAGCGACGAAACGGATTCGTCGCAGAATTCGTTGCAATTTTGCGACGAAACGGAATTTCGTCGCCGATTTGGCAACGAAACAAGATTTCGTCGCCAAGTTTTGTCAAAATTATGGGCAAGGAGCGGGAATCGGGGAAATTTGGGGACGAAACTCGGTTTCGTTGCAAATTTCGTCGCAAAATTTGGCGACGAATTTGTATTTCGTCGCCAATTGGGCAAGGAGCTGAATTGGCGACGAACATCGAGTTTCGTCGCCAATTTGGCGACGAACAGCGAGTTTCGTCGCCAAATTGGCGACGAATTCTCCGTTCGTCGCAAAATTTCATCCCTATAAACCAATTTTTTAAATTATAATTTAGCGACCGAATCGGTTCAGTCGCTAATTTAGTTCGGTCGCTAAAGCGACCGAACGCCGGTTCGGTCGCTAAATTATAGCATTTGTCCCTAACTGCCAAATTGGGACGAATCTGGAATTCGTCCCTAATTTTTGCGACGAATTCTAGATTCATCCCTAAATTCGTCCCAAAATTAGGGACGAATCTAGAATTCGTCCCAAAATTAGGGACGAATCCAGAATTCGTCCCAAAATTTCATCCCTATAAATCAATTTTTTAAATTATAATTTAGCGACCGAATCGGAGTTCGGTCGCTAATTTAGCGACCGACTGGAATTCGGTCGCTAATTTAGCGACCGAATGCCGGTTCGGTCGCTAATTTAGCGACCGAACGCGCGTTCGATCGCTAAATTATAGCATTTGTCCCTAACTGCCAAATTGGGACGAATCTGGAATTCGTCCCTAATTTTTGCGACGAATTCTAGATTCGTCCCTAAATTCGTCCCAAAATTAGGGACGAATCGAGAATTCATCCCAAAATTAGGGACGAATCGAGAATTCGTCCCAAAATTAGGGACGAATCCAGAATTCGTCCCAAAATTTCACGACGAATTATGGATTCGTCCCTAATTTTGGGACGAATCCAGAATTCGTCCCTAATTTTGGGACGAATCCAGCATTTGTTGCAAAATTGGCGACGAACAATAAAATTCGTCGCCAATTTGGCGACGAACAAGATTTTCGTCGCCAAATTGGCGACGAACAATCAAATTTCGTCGCCAAAATTGACGACGAACACGATTTTCATCACAAAATTGGCGACGAACAGGATTGTCGTCGCCAATTTGGCAACGAACCAGATTTTCGTCGCCAAATTGGCGACGAACAATCATATTCGTCGCCGTTTTGGCGACGAACAAGATTTTCGTCGCCAATTTGGCGACGAAAATCCGGTTCGTTGCCAAATTGCGACTAATTTAGCGACGATTTATTTTTTTGCAACGAACTCAGCAACGAATTGATTGAGTTGCTAAATTAGCGACTAATATTGGATTCGTCGCAAAATTTGTTGCAAATTAGCAACGAAATGTGGATTTGTCCCAAATTTCGTTGCTAATTGGCGACGAAATTTTTTCGTCCCAAAAGTTCGTCGCAAAATAC